>NC_092716.1:261507084-261602084 GCF_047496885.1 Scyliorhinus torazame
CAGATTGCGATTACTTGCGAGATGTCACTAGGCGTAAAGGGAAAGTTAAATCTCACGAGAGTTCTCTCACGAGATACAATGGCCTTATCGTGTCTCCAGCAGGTGCAATGAGGCCAGTAGATTGCGGCCCTAATTTCAAACAAAGTAAAGCAATGGTGAGTGTCCAGAAATAGGGCTACCTTTTGTTCTGCGAACCTCAGTAGAACGATCAGACGCAATGGTAAATTAGTGCCAATCCTTGCTATGAAACTATTTAATATTGCTGGTGTAGACTCCTATTGTCTCCCAAGATCATTTTAGGTGTCTATTGCTGGCACAATATGAATTCTGTCTGCTTTGTGCTGATGGATAATTGAGCGGTGCACAAATAAGATGGTGTTTCTTCTGTTGATTTATGAATGCTGAATGGTGTTAAAACAATGAAATGCCAAACTATGCCTTTAATTCTTCACATTACTTCACACCTTTAGCCTTTTTCACTGAACACAGTTAATCTTTAATCATTGTACCAGCTGGACATGGTCCTTGTCAATCTGGGCGAGAATGTTTGTAATCTGAACTATCTTATACATTGAGATTTCCTGATTTGCTTTAGATTAACTGTAAGCATGTTTGGTTTTCTAATGTCACATGGGTAATGTCATGATATGCAAACATGCAACCAATGAACACTCAGTATAGGACACAACCAATGGGCAGTCAGGACAATCAGAGGTGGCATCACCACAAGGGGGCATGACATAAACACTATAAAAGGGATGAGGCACTCACACCCTGCCTCTTTCCACAGACAGACATCTAGCGAGTTAGACAGGGTTGATCAGCAGCACCACACCCAGCACGTGGCTTAGAGCAAGCTGCTACAGTTAGACTGAGTTACTACAGTTAGATTAGCAGAGAGTCGAACTCATTTAAGAACTGTGTTCATAGTTCAATAAACACGTTGAACTCATTTCAAAGTCTGGAGCATCCTTTAGTTAAGACTGCATCAAGTAGCAGCCTGTGTTATCCGAAGCAGCATAACACAACAGGTAAGTTAGATTCCAGCAGATTTAGTGTCATACTGTGCTAGTTATTGAATATCACGGTAGGACTGAGTGACTTGAAATGGCCATGCTGAAACTGTAACCTACACGAGGGGCAGTTTTGATCCAGCCCACATACCAATCCGATTGCAACAACTTCGAATCATCTGTTTATACTTGCTGTGGATTCAATATAAAATAAATGTTTGTCAATAAGCCAGCAAAGGACAATTGAAAGATGGAAACTCAAATGTAGTCACAGAATGATGTTGGTGTGCGATGAGCAATGCTTTCTGTTCGGTCTGGGACCTGAATCAAAGTTTTAAATGTGAATACAGTTCCATTTCTGAGCTTTTATTAACAAATTTAAAAGAATGTTTCACATTTGTGGCCAGAGGCTAAATTCAATGCAGGAGCAAAGACTTGTCTGCAAAGTTCCTGAGAAACGACTTAAACGCATTTCACACACCACATTTTATAGTTGCAGCAACTTTAGTGCAACAACTTCAATGTAAACAAATGTGACGGCAGCAAATTTTTACGTAGTGCCCCAAATAGCAATGGAGTGAGCAATCAGCTAATTGTTTTGTGATGTTGATTGGAAGTATGTAAAGTTGACGGTGTTGTAACGTGCTGGCCGTAATTCGGTAGGTCTTAAGATATTGGTAGTCTTGGGTAATTCAACAGTAAGAGTTTATTAACTAAGATAAACAATATACATGGGTACAGTTAAAGGTCCAAACAAGGAGCATTCTCCATCTTCTGCCCAACATTATGCTAACCCCTTGATGCAGGTCATGTGTTCTCTGTGTGGGTGGTACTGTACACAGTCCTATGTTAACCCTAAATGTACCAGACCGTCGTACTACAGCACCCCCCCCCCCCCCCAAGTCTTTATCCAATGAATTTACAAGTTATCCCAGTTTACCCAATACATTTCGCACCATTACTACTACTCAATTTCCCCCCCCCCCTCCCCCAAAAAGAATTCATGGGTTCAGGTGGTCTGGAGGCTTTATAGACCTTCCATATATTGTTCTCTCTGCTGTCAGAGGAGTGCATCAACTTTGTTGAATCGGAGGTTGTTCTGGCATCTTGGCTTTGCTCTTTGTCGATTTCCCCAATTGCAGTGAGAGATGGAGAGCGGGTTGGTTTATCTCTGCCTTTATCGCTTGGGCAAACTCCGGGCTCATCTCTATCATGCTTTTCCTCTTTATGCAGCTCGCCGCAGCGTGCTGGGTTGGAAGATGGCTTTCCCTGTTGTGAGGGTGTAACTTGGTAATAAGCCCACCTTCTGCATTTGGCTGTGTGATGCACTGACATCAATGGATGGCGGCTATTCGGTTCCATCATAGTTTGTGGCACTGTCGTGCTGATTGGAGATTGCAGTGTGTAGCGCACAATGACTTACGCGAGACGAGAAGCGATGAAGTCGATCTAGGCTTTATTAAGCGAGACTTGTCCCCAGCAGCTCAGCAACAGAATGAAGCTGCGGGGAGAAGCTCGAGCTCTTGTACTCCGCCTTCAGGGCGGAGCCAGAAGTCGGCAGATCCAACCAGGACCCGGGACCTGTCAGCCAATAGCCCCTCGGCTTCACAGGTACCACATTACCCCTAATGCATACCACCACACAGTGCCTGCTCTGTGATCTCCGTTTATTTCTCCAATTGGTGTCAGAAACTGAGGTTGAGGCCATTGTCACTGCTGGTTGTTCTCTTGACTGTGCTTGGCGTCGTGAAATGAAATGAAAATCGCTTATTGTCACAAGTAGTCTTCAAATGAAGTTACTGTGAAAAGCCCCTAGTCGCCACATTCAGGCGCCTGTTCGGGGAGGCTGGTAACCACCTGTGTGGTTGGCTGGTCTGACCAGTGAGGAACCTCTGGCACCTACAATGAAAGCTCTGCAAAGAGAAAAGACCATTCTGAGCTGATATCTCAGTCAAGAGAATCTTTCTTATTGGAGCGCCTGGGAACTTGCAGTTCTGTATAATTTATAACAGTCACACCTTCTGCCATTTTGAGGCGATTTGGTGTTAGCAAAGAATCTCCGCTTTAGAGAGAAACAAATTGGTTATGGATGATGTACAGCAGTTTGAAGATTTGTTCGCCACTTGTTACAACCTGCCCGGATCCTAGTGGCTGGGAACAATTGGTTACCCCATGTTCCGTGGGGAATATGAGCTCTGCCCCCCCGCCCCCCCCCCCCCCCCCCCCATGAAGGGTGGGGCAATCATTAGCAGTGCAGCTGTATAAATAGTGCTGGCCAGTGTTGGACTAGCCAGAGAGGGAACCAGGAGTGAACTATTGGCCCTGTGTACGTATTGTTGTAAATAAAGTTACTTTCTGGTTGACTCTACACACTGGAATCTTCGTGGCCCTCACAAAACCACCATACCTCAAAGGTTTGCGAATCGGGCCTATGACCGGAAGTCTGATTCCTCCAGACCCAGGGAATGGTGTGCCTGTGGTTTGTAGCCAGAGAGCTCTCCGTTTGTGAGATGACCAACACCCAAAATGTCTGCCATCCAGGATCCTTGACCCCACCAAGAAGCATGGTTGCTGTGGTCTTGTGTGCTGTGTTGACCTGGTGAATCCTCTGGGATCTTCCATGTGTTGTGATGTTTTAGCTTTGCACAGCTTCTCGAAAAATCCTGTTCAGTTACATTGAAAGCATTGGGCTGAAATTGCTGAATGTTGATCTTGCCTCTGGGATGTTGATCTTTGCTGGCAATGCTGGAATGATTGTCCACGGATTGCTTCGGGTATTGCTTCCCTTGGCCTGCAGAGTCCCTGTTTCTCTGCTGTTTCACTAACCGTTACTTTGTATGAGAATTTGCTTTCTCCCCTTAATATGGACTGTGCTGGAAACTGACTTCAGATTGACTAACAATCTGGATGGCTTTGTCGAGGTTTAGATCTTCCTTCACTTGAAGCATGTCCAAGAGTGCATCATCTTCCACTCTGCAATTATTCAATTCCTGATTAAGTAAGATTTTAGGTCGCTGGAATCGCAATCTAAAGTTGACATGTTCCCCTGGCTGCTGGCAATGTTATTAAAGTTAGCCCTTTCAAGGATTTTGTTACTTCTGAAGTTCTTTTAAGCAGCATTGCATGACTTTAAAACTTCATCAAATTTTGCAAATGATTTGTTGGTTCCTTGTCCAACTATATTGTCAGCTATCGTGCCTGCCAAATAAAGCAGTATGTTAACTGCTTCAGCCTCTTGTCTTTTTATCCAGACCTGAAGCAATCATGGGCACGATTCTGAGTCCCGCGCCGGGCCGGAGAATCGGCGCAACCGCGCCCCGGCGCGCGATTCTCCGAGGTGCAGACAATCGGCGCCATTTGCGCCGGCGCGTTTGACGCCGTTCACCCCTGGTCGCTGCCAGCGGGAACTCTGCACGAAGGGTCAGGGGGCGGACTGTGGGGCAGGGAAAAGCACTTCACCGGGGGCGGGGGGGGGGGGCTCCAATGGGGTCTGGCCCGCGATTGGGGCCCACCGACATGCGGGCCAGCCTCTTCCTCCCCCGCCCCCCCCCCCCCCTCCCCCTTTGTGACAATAAGCGATTTTCATTTCAAATAACAGAACCTTTAGGAACATTAACATGCAGAGGGATCTGGGCGTGCAGGTCCACAGTTCCCTAAAAGTGGCAACACAGTGGCCAAAGTGACAAAGAAGGCATATGGTAGCCGGGGCATTGAGTACAGGAGTTGGGAAATCATGTTGCAGCTGTATAGAACATTGGTTAGGCCGCATTTGGATCATTGTGCCCAGTTCTGGTCACCCCATATTATCAGAAGGACGTGGAAGCTTTGGAGGGAGCGCAAAGAAGGTTCACCAGGATGTTGCCTGGTCTCGAGGGTGTTGGCTATGAGGAGAGGCTGAATAAACTAGGATTGTTTTCACTGGAAAGACGGACGCAGAGGGGAGACCTGAAAGGGGTCTACAAAATCATGAGGCATAGACAGGGTGGATAATCAGAGGCTTTTTCCAAGGGTGGTAGTGTCAATTACGACGGGGCGCAGGTTCAGGGTGAGAGGGAGAAAGTTTTAAGGGAGATGTGGGGGGTACATTTGTCTCAGAGTGGTGTGTGCCTGGAACGCGCTGCCAGAGGATGTGGTGGAAGCAGCAAATTAGCCACAATAAAGAGGCATCTGGATGGATGCATGAATAGGGAGGAAATAGAGGGATACGGATTGAATAGGGAGGAAATAGAGGGATAGGGACCGAGTAAGGGCAGCAGGTTTTGTTTTTAGTTGGGGCATCATGATTGGCACAGGCTTGGAGGGCCGAAGGGCCTGTTCCTGTGCTGTACTTTTCTTCTTTGTTTTTAAATAATTCCTATAATCCAAAAGAATGCTCTGACATAAGTCACCAAAACGTTTTCCCGTACTTGCCAATTTTTGACCGGCCTTTGCAGTAACGGCATTCACGGCCTCTGCGTTTACATTCTTTCAGCAGTGGCTGCCTGGATCGATTGATTAGCATCTTCCTACTTTAGCGCAATATTCTGGGGCCTGCTTCCAAGCATCGCATTCTGGCTTTTAAAGCTGCCTACACAGTCTAGATACATTTTTTATGTTTTTCTTCTTTGTTCTGTGTGAGTCCATTCAACGGATGTTCAGGCGCCGACTTGGGAATCAGATTTCTCGGACTGCAATTTAAATGGTAATTTCTGACCATTGCAGTGTGAGACCTTTTTGGGACTTGCATTGTCCAGAAATTTTGCATTTTTAGCTCACACCAGCCAAGTCTGCTGTCTCTGCACACTGTGGCTGTTGAAACTAGACTCCATGGGATTCAATTAAATCTTCTGCTGCAGTGAGGAATTTCTGCCTTCAGCTTCCAAGCCTTTTTCTTTTTAACTTTTCTCAAATAATTTCCTTCTGCATTTTCACTTATGAACTTCAGGTTATGAACTTTCACTTCAGGTCCGAATGCTGCTTTGATTTTTCCTTCAGTTTTCCAGGATGGGAGAGGTACAGTCTATCCAACATCATACTGACCCATGTCAGGTCATGTGTTCTCTTCATTTGCATGAATGGTATTGTACTCTGTCTCACTTTAACCCCCTATGTGCCAGATGTTTATCTACCCACCAAACCTGCCAATTCTACTGCCAAGAAAAAGACGTACCAGAAATATATCCCTGTTCCTTGACTGTCGCTCAGGCAAAGTCCTGGAGCTCTTCTCCATCACTGTACTGTGAGTGTACCTTCATCATATGGACTGCAGTGGTTCAATAAAGTGTCTCACCAACAACGTCTCTAAGGATGGGCAATACATTTCAGCCTTCCACATTCCATGAATGAAGGAGGGGTTTCGACAGGATGGATGTGGAGAGGATGTTTCCTCTTGTGGGAGAGGCTAGAACTAAGGGACATTGTTTAAGTCCACCATTTAAAACTGTGGTGAAATTTTTTCAATGAGAGTCATGAATCTTTGGCAACGGTGGCGGAAGTGGAGTTGGAATATTTTTAAGGCAATGGCTGATAGATTCTCGGTAAGCAAAGGGGTGGAAGGTTATCGGGGGAGATGTACGTGGGATGCAGATTTGAGCTTCCTATCAGATCAGCCATGATCTTATTAAATGGCAGGTTCGAGGGGCTGAATGGTCTATTCCTGTTCGTATGTTCATATAAATATCCTGTTATCTTTTCGAGTCCATTTGAAATGGGGTCACATCTGACTTTATGTTACCCCCTCAGTACCGCACTGAAATATTTTTTTTATGGGATGTAGCTGTGCCAGCATTTATTGTCCATCCCTAGTTGCCCTTTAGGGGGCATTTAAGAGTCAACCATATTGCTGTGGGTCTGGAGTCACATGTAGGCCAGACCAGGTAAGGACAGCAGATTTCCTTCCCTAAAGGACATTATTGAACCAGATGGGTTTTCACGACAATCGACAATGGCTTCATGGTCATCCTTAGACTTTTTACTTCCAGATATTTTATTGAGTTTAAATTCCATCACCTGCCGTGGTGGGATTCGAACCTGGGTCCCCAGAGCATTACCCTGGGTCTCTGGATTACTCGTCCAGCAACCGCCTCCCAGTCAAGACCAGTCCTGGAGTGAGACCTGAATCTACAATCTTCTGACTTAAGGAAAAGTGCTGCCAACTGTTCAAACTGGCACAAAAAACGTTTCTGTTTAATGAAAATAAAGTTATCCCATTTACATTTGATATTTTCAAGGTATAATAATTTTGGACAGTTTCTATAAATATAGTTTTTTTTTTCCTTGCTCCATAATTTGGGCGCTCTGATTTGCTACATGATGGAATATCTAGTTGCTTGGAGCTGGGGCAGATCTGGCAGTGTTGAATAGGTCAAGTCAATAATTTATTTTAACAACATATTCTCATGAATCTCTTAGCAGCAGATTTTGTTCTGCTGGATTCTGCTTGGTTTGTTGAGGTTGTCTCTTGTTGATTTTTTTTTTTTTCTTCCCTCCTCCTTGACCACCACGCTTTATGGTATTTAACTGCTGAGAGGATTTTATAACGTTTATTTTCTATCTTAACCACTCCAGCTGGTTTTCTCAAGTAATTCAATTTCATGCAGGAAGTTAGTGATGCTTAATATAAAGCTATCCAAGATTTTGTGGCAATCTGGGTGTCTCATTTAGATATATTTTTAATGCATTTGTTGTTTATTGCCCTGTGGTTTCCTATGGGAATTGTTGGAACCCTGGTTGAAGTCATCAGGAAACATTCTGATTCTTGAGTTGAAGTTTTATTATTTTGTGAACTGCTCTAAGCTCTATTGTGGTGACCAAAATGACCACAGCCACTCTCGAAAGGTCATGTATATGTAAATGTTCTCAGGCAAGGGTTCATTAAGATTTTGTTTTGAGACGCATCTTTGTATAGAACAGTCAGAAGTTCACCCTGTTCTCTGTTCAAAATATCTTCCCACAAAATAAATGAAGGCCAAAGGTCATGTAAATCTTTTGATCTTCAAGTGCCAAAGACTCATGACGCCTGACTGCTTGACGTCCTCAAAACCTTTGCTGAACTCCTGCTCAAAAAACTGTTTTCATGGCGATTACTTATTTTTCTAAAAAATGTGTGCTGAGGTCACCTTGGCTCGTTAAAGGAGGTGTTTCCTGTTAGTAGTGTTGTAAAACATTGTTTGTACAATCTGATTTGTACAGCCTTGTCATCATGTCGTGCACGTGTACATGATCCAGGATTCCAGCTCCTTCAGAGAGTTTTTGATGTAGCACCAACATGCTCGGGACCAAATGCAGTTTGCAGACTAGGCTACTCTGGAGGTTTTGTACAAAAGCAAATCTGAGAGCACTCTGCTAGCATTTTAACATTGGCAAAACTAATTATCTATTTGACGTTTTCAGAATCTATACCTACCCCTAAATTACGCTCAATTATATTTTTTCATTGATAATTTTTAGGGGTTTGTTTTCCACCTGCACATCCAGATTCCCCAGTAGCTGGAAATTTGAAAATGCCCCACTCTATACATATTTAAAAACTGACCTCCAACCATTCTGGAATATTACACCACGTGAACAATGCTTAGCTTGGCAGTTAAAGGTCCCAACCATGCTCCCGACCTGAACAATGCGAGCAAGTTTGAGAATTGCAAGGTTGTTCAAATTAATTCTAGTTCGTTGCTTCACCGTTGGTGGCAGAGCCCTCTGCCACCTTGGTCGTCATCTCCAGAGCTCCTTGCCCAAAGCTCTCTGCCTCTCCATTTTTCAAATACATCTCCCCTGCAGTTACTCCTAATTTTATTCCTTTGCCTTGGTGTATGTTTTCAATAATGCCTGTTCGCGAAGTGCCTTGGGCTGTTCGCCACTGTAATGGTTATATATAAAGTTACTCGGTTATAATAATCATTGCTGAGCTATGTATTTGGAATGGTGTTTATTGGACAGACATTCAGGTTATAGGTTATCATGTTCAGGGTCTTGCATTTTCATTCTTCCTTGGAGCTATCATGTTCCGTACAAAACGTTTTATCGGTGTAATACATGGAGTTTCTTCAGTGGACTGTGATTTATTGCCACATGTACCGAAGTACAGTGATAAGTATTTTTCTGCGGCCAAGGGTACGTACACAGTAGACAAAAAGAATAATCGCCAAAGCACAATCATGCTAGTTACTGAGTGACCACCGAAGATCCGTTGCACTGTTGATTCCTTCATCGTGCTATCCATGCTTAAAATAAATGGATCTGCCTACGGCACTGAGGACCCAGGTTCGAATCCGGCCCCGGGTCACTGTCCGTGCGGTGTTTACACATTCTCCCCATGTTTGCGGAAACCCCCGCAACCCAAAGATGTGCAGGTTAGGTGGATTGGCCACGCTAAATTGCCCCTTAATCAGGGGGGGGGGAAATAATTGGGTACTATAAAAGAAATGGATGTTGAAAGGATGATTAGTGCTTTTGTGAAGTATAAATAATCGCATTTTGGGGAGCTCACCAAACTCCTCGTGTCCCTCTACCCTGATTCCTATGCCTCCATTCAAATGCCACCCCCAGATTCTAAAGCTTTTGTCAATGGCCAAGTCCAACCAGAACAAGGTTCTCTCCAAGTCCCAGTCAGTGTTGAAAATCTGGCTTCTAGGTTATCACAGCAGGGGATGATGCGTGGGTCTTTTCTTGCGACCACAATGTGCCCCAATAGGGATTAATATGTACGTACCCTTCATGTAACACTCCGCACAGCAAGTCTTGAATATTTGATTTGAATAGTAGAAATTTGTCTTGGCTACTGGATTTCGCAATGTTCTAGACTAATTGTACATCCTTTCCTTCAGCTTCTCTATAAAGAATGGGCTCGTTATGCAATATTTTACAAATTCCAGCCACTTGATCTCGTTAGGTAGGTAACATTTGATGTGCTAAATGGTGACTTAACTGCAAAAATGTGATTTCTCTTTTTTAAAAAAATTAAGGAAGATCTTTCTCCCAGCAAAATGATGAATGTAGGTATGAAGGATGCATTTATAATCATGCTGCCATGCAAAGTAGAGATCCTTCTGATAAGCTGGTTTAATTGTCCAGTACTGTGGTTTATTTATCCAGTGTTGTTGAGATGTAAATTATCTTCATTACCGAGCTGTAATAAACAATTGGTTTTGTATGTTTTGACAAGTATCCATTTTTAGTAAATGGTTTAAAGAAAGCACTTGTCAGCTCAATCCACCATTTTCAAAGTACCTTTTTCTCAGCTTCCACTTTTCCAGATGAATGTTCTGATTCAATAGTCGAGATGTGGCCTGTACAAAGTACTCAAAAAGTGAAGGGAGGAAAACTTCACGTGACCATTGGCTTATAATTACTGTTCATGACAGTGTCCGGGTAAATCTATTCAGATCTAAATATGTGAGAAAGGCGTTCGACCAATCTGGGTCCAACCCACCCCCGATTTTTTTAAAATCTGTCCATCCTGGAGTCCTTCATTGACTCCCGTGAGATGGGTTTAACATTCCTGAGGTAACATTATCTCTTCATTTCCGTACATCATAATTGTCACTTTGCAAGTGCCTCGATTAGCCTGCCGACACCCCCCCCCCCTCCCCCCCCTGCCCCCCCACCACATGCCATTTTCCCCCAACGAGCTCTGAAGAGGGACACAGCGAGCTCCAGAATTTAAAAACCATGTATTGCCCTTGGCCGCCTTGTTACCGGCTGTGGGAGTAAATTGTACTGTGCAGCTTTCACGATGCTTTATGGAGAGCTGGAATCAATTTAGCAGGCGTGTACAGAGCGAGGGTTGAGAGTTCAGCTTTAGCGTTTGAATCCAAAGTATGGGAAAGAGAAAATAGCATGCAAGGAGTCACCGGGGTGACTTTCTGGACCACCAGAGCAACTTGTGTTTTCCAGCTACTGAATCAGCTTGGGAATGGAGATGGATATGTTCGCACAAAACTAAAGATAAGATAACCAAGACCCAAAACCATTAAAAACCAAACTCTGCAAATGTCAACATTAGACTATCAATATAGAGACCAGGGCAGGCTAATCAGCCCCTTTAGAGACCGGGGCAGGCTAATCAGCCCCTTTAGCCTGTTTCACCTTTTTAGTTAGGCAATGGATGATCTGAATCTTAATTCTACCTCCCACGACACTTATCTAGCAAGTTTATCGATTGCATTTGGGGGGTAGGGGGGGAAGAGAGGGTTCCTGATTCCCTCCAGTCTTTGTGTAAAAGTGGCATGACCAGTGACTAGGTATTTAATGCTCCTTTGTCCTGAATTTTTCCGCCAGAGAAATCTCCTCTGACCCTCTGTTATCAATTCCCTTGATCATCTTGAACACCTCAGTAATATTCGAGCTGAGTCCATTGAACCTGTCCTCCTCATTTAACCCACATCTCATTCATGCCAAATCTGCCAAGTTTGGTGCCCAGAACTTGAAATGAAATGAAATGAAAATCACTTATTGTCACAAGTAGGCTTCAAATTAAGTTACTGTGAAAAGTCCCTAGTCGCCACAGTTCTCTCAGTGAGCCAGAGAAGACAGAGCCAGAAGTGAGTTTGGGAATTTGAATCTAGGTGGGAATTGAATTAAATCAGTAAGGCAGCTCCTTTTAAATTTCAGGAGTTTGAATTAATTTAAATTAAGCTAGTATTGTGCAGTGTGGGTGAACAAGGGCTGCCCCACCCACACTCATAACTGGTTGGCAGTTAAGTGTCAGTCACTTCAATCTACCTTGATCTAAAAGCAGGTGGGGGAGGGGAGTCAATTCAGGACAGTTTAAAAATAGCCACTTGTAAACTCACTCCCAGTGAGTTCTCCCAATGAACCAGTGAAGACACAGCCAGGAGTGAAACACAGCTAAGAGTGAGTTTGGGAATTTGAATCTAGGTGGGAATTTGAAGCTGGGTTGGGAGGAGGTGCTTTTTATCCCTGGTAAGTGACTGGTAAGTAGTGTTTCTGTTTTTCTGTTTCTTTTCATTGGTATATTTATTTATTTATTTATTTTTTCGGAATTGTAGTTGTATAAGTTTAACCGAAGGTTTAAGACATGGCAGGAGATCCCAGACCCGTGTCATGCTCTTCGTGTGCGATGTGGCAGCTCAGGGACACGTCCACTGTCCCTGCCTCCTTCCTGTGCAAGAAGTGTGTCCAGTTGCAGCTCCTGTTGGACCGCTTGACGGCTCTGGAGCTGCGGATGGACTCACTTTGGAGCATCCGCGATGCTGAGGACGTCGTGGATAGCACGTTTAGCGAGTTGGTCACACCGCAGGTGAAAGGTACTGAGGGAGATAGTAAATGTGTGACCAAAAGACAGAGCAAGAGTAGGAAGGCAGTGCAGGTGTCCCCTGCGGTCATCTCCCTGCAAAACAGATATACCGCTTTGGATACTGTTGAGGGAGATGGCTCACCAGGGGAAGGCAGCAGCAGCCAGGTTCATTGCACCGTGGCTGGCTCTGCTGCGCTGCTGGGCAGGAAGAAGAATGGCAGGGCTATAGTGATAGGGGACTCAATTGTAAGGGGAATAGACGGGCGGTTCTGCAGACGCAATCATGGACTCCAGGATGTTATGTTGCCTCCCTGCTGCAAGGGTCAAGGATGTCTCGGAGCGGCTGCAGGGCATTCTTGGGGGGGGGGCGGTTTAACAGCCAGCTGTCGTGGTGCACATAGGCACCAACGGTATGGGTAAAAAATGGGATGAGGTCCTACAAGCTGAATTAAGGGAGCTGGGAGTTAAACTAAAAAAAGTAGGACCTCAAAGTTAGTAATCTCAGGATTGCTACCAGTGCCACGAGCTAGTCAGAGTAGGAATGTCAGGATAGAGAGGATGAATGCGTGGCTCAAGAGATGATGCAAGAGGGAGGGATTCAAATTCCCGGGACATTGGAACCGGTTCTGGGGGAGGTGGGACCAGTACAAACCGGACGGTCTGCACCTGGGCAGGACTGGAACCGATGTCCTAGAGCTGTTGGGGAGAGTTTAAACTAATGTGGCAGGGGATGGGAACCGATGCTTAAAGTTGGAAGGTAGTAAAACAAGGACAGAAATAAAAGGCAGTAAGGGGGAAAGTGTAAGGCAGAGAAGCCATAGTCAAAAATGGCGACAGTACAAGTTACAGTGACTGAGGGGAGCCCAGTGAATAGGACCAGGAATACTAAAAGAAATAAAACGGGAAGTGAAAACATTAATGGTAAGCGACGCGGCAGGTTGTTACATGAAGATATCGGTTCAACGACAAGGAAAATTAGGAGAAAGGTTAAGAGGAAATATAACTTAGGAGAGGTTACTGATCGAGGTGTTAAGATTCAGAACAGAGGTAAAAAAGCCAACATAAGTGTACTTTACCTGAATGCTCGTAGTATTCGGAATAAGGTAAATGAGTTGATGGCGCAAATCATCGTGAATGACTATGATTTAGTGGCCATTACTGAAACATGGTTAAAGGATGGTCACGACTGGGAGTTAAATATCCGAGGGTATCAAACTTTTTGGAAGGACAGAGTGGATGGTAAGGGAGGTGGTGTAGCTCTGTTATTTAAGGATGACATCCGGGCAACAGTAAGGGATGACATCGGTGCTATGGAGGATAAGGTTGAATCCATTTGGGTGGAAATCAGGAATAGTAAGGCGAAAAAGTCACTGATAGGAGTAATCTATAGGCCACCAAATAGTAACATTATGGTGGGGCAGGCAATAAACAAAGAAATAACAGATGCATGTAAAAATGGTACAGCAGTTATCATGGGGGATTTTAATCTACATGTTGATTGGTTTAACCAGGTCGGTCAAGGCAGCCTTGAGGAGCAGTTTATAGAATGTATCCGCGATAGTTTCCTAGAACAGTATGTAATGGAACCAACGAGGGAACAAGCGGTCCTAGATCTGGTCCTCTGTAATGAGACAGGATTGATTCAGGATCTCATAGTTAGGGATCCTCTCGGAAGGAGCGATCACAATATGGTGGAATTTAAAATACAGATGGAGGGTGAGAAGGTAAAATCAAGCACTTGTGTTTTGTGCTTAAACAAAGGAGATTACAATGGGATGAGAGAAGAACTAGCTAAGGTAGACTGGGAGCAAAGACTTTATAGTGAAACAGTTGAGGAACAGTGGAGAACCTCCCAAGTGATTTTTCACAGTGCTCAGCAAAGGTTTATACCAACAAAAAGGAAGGACGGTAAAAAGAGGGAAAATCAACCATGGATATCTAAGGAAATAAGGGAGAGTATCAATTTGAAGGAAAAAAACATACAAAGTAGCAAAGATCAGTGGGAGACTAGAGGACTGGGAAATCTTTACGGGGCAACAGAAAGCTACTAAAAAAGCTATAAAGAAGAGTAAGATAGATTATGAGAGTAAACTTGCTCAGAATATGAAAACAGATAGTAAAAGTTTCTACAAATACATAAAACAAAAAAGAGTGGCTAAGGTAAATATTGGTCCTTTAGAGGATGAGAAGGGAGATTTAATAATGGGAGATGAGGAAATGGCTGAGGAACTGAACAGGTTTTTTGGGTCGGTCTTCACAGTGGAAGACACAAATAACATGCCAGTGACTGATGGAAATGAGGCTATGACAGGTGAGGACCTTGAGAGGACTGTTATCACCAAGGAGGTAGTGATGGGCAAGCTAATGGGGCTAAAGGTAGACAAGTCTCCTGGACCTGATTGGGTGCATCCCAGAGTGTTAAAAGAGATGGCTAGGGAAATTGTAAATGCACTAGTGATAATTTATCAAAATTCACTAGACTCTGGGTGGTCCCAGAGGATTAGAAAGTAGCAAACGTGACATCACTGTTTAAAAAAGGAGGTCGGCAGAAAGCGGGTAATTATAGGCCGGTAAGCTTAACTTCGGTTGTAGGGAAAATGCTGGAATCTAGCATGAAGGAGGAAATAGTGGGGCACCTGGAGGGAAATTGTCCCATTGGGCAGACTCTGCATGGGTTCACAAAGGGTAGGTCGTGTCTGACTAATTTGGTAGAATTTTTTCAGGACGTTACCAATGCAGTAGATAATGGGGAGCCAATGGATGTGGTATATCTGGATTTCCAGAAAGCTTTTGACAAGTTGCCACACAAGGTTGCTGCATAAACTAAAGATGCATGGCATTGAGGGTAAAGTGGTAGCATGGGTAGAGGATTGGTTAACTAACAGAAAGCAGAGAGTGGGGATAAATGGGTGTTTCTCTGGTTGGCAACCTCTAACTAGTGGGGTCCCTCAAGGATCAGTGTTGGGCCCGCAGTTGTTCACAATTTAC
Source organism: Scyliorhinus torazame (assembly GCF_047496885.1). NCBI lineage: Eukaryota > Metazoa > Chordata > Chondrichthyes > Carcharhiniformes > Scyliorhinidae > Scyliorhinus > Scyliorhinus torazame. Next base: position 261,522,319 of record NC_092716.1, read on the forward strand.
ATAGACGATTTGGAGTTGGGGACCAAGTGCAATGTGTCAAAGTTTGCAGACGACACTAAAATGAGCGGTAAAGCAAAAAGTGCAGAGGATACCGGAAGTCTGCAGAAGGATTTGGATAGGTTAGGTGAATGGGCTAGGGTCTGGCAGATGGAATTCAATGTTGCCAAGTGTGAGGCTATCCATTTTGGGAGGAATAACAGCAGAATGGATTATTATTTAAACGGTAAGATGTTAAAACATGCTGCTGTGCAGAGGGACCTGGGTGTGCTGGTGCACGAGTCGCAAAAAGTTGGTGTGCAGGTGCAACAGGTGATTAAGAAGGCTAATCGAGTTTTGTCTTTCATTGCTAGAGGGATGGAGTTCAAGATTAGGGAGGTTATGCTGCAATTGTATAGGGTGTTGGTGAGGCCGCATCTGGAGTATTGTGTTCAGTTTTGGTCTCCTTACCTGAGAAAGGACATATTGGCACTGGAGGGAGTGCAGAGGAGATTCACTAGGTTGATCCCAGAGTTGAGGGGATTAGATTATGACGAGAGGTTGAGTAGACTGGGACTGTACTCATTGGAGTTTAGAAGGATGCGGGGGGATCTTATTGAAACATATAAAATTATGAAAGGAATAGATAGGATAGATGCGGGCAGGTTGTTTCCACTGGTCGGGGAAAGCAGAACTAGGGGGCATAGCCTCAAAATAAGGGGAAGTAGATTTAGGATTGAGTTTAGGAGGAACTTCTTCACCCAAAGGGTTGTGAATCTCTGGAATTCCTTGCCCAGTGAAGCAGTTGAGGCTTCTTCTTTAAACTTTTTTAAGAAAAAGATAGATGCCTTTCTAAAGAATAAAGGGATTCGGGGATATGGTGTTCGGGCCGGAAAGTGGAGCTGAGTCCACAAAGACCAGCCATGATCTCATTGAATGGCGGAGCAGGCTCGAGGGGCCAGATGGCCTACTCCTGTTCCTAGTTCTTATGTTCTTATTCCAGCGCCTGTTCGGGGAGGCTGGTACAGGAAGGCAGTTACTCCAGATGGCGATCACCCAGAGACCTGTACAGCTGCAATATTCCCTCCACCCACTTCGAGATGAAATCCAATAATCCATTTGTATCTTTTGCTTTTACCAATTTCTGCACTTGACTAAATTTCCCATTCCTACAGCTTATCCTCCCCGCTTTGAAAATAATGTGATTTATCTCCCTTGGGCCCAAAGTGGATAACTTCGTACTTTCCAACATTCCTGCTGGTTATTTAATCTATTATTATTCCTGTGCAACTTTCTGCTTCCATTTACACCTTACTGTGACACCGAGAGAAGAACATGAGACATACAACCAGGAATAGGCCAGGAGGGCCTTTGGCCTGATCACCAATCCAATAAAATTATGGCTGATCTTCTGCCTAAAATCCATTATTTAGTTGATTCCCTTTTTTAATGTTCAAAGTCTTTCCATCTCGCCCTTGAATTTACTCGACCATTGAAGACTCTGGGGTAAAGAATTGCATAAATTCGCAGCCGTCAACATGAAGTGTTTCCCACCCCCTCCACCCCTCAGTCCTAAAGGGCTGGTGACCTGAGATCGTGACCCAGGGTAAGCAACCTTCCTGAATTTATGCTGTCCAGCCCTCTTAAGAAATTTAGACCTTTCAATGACGTTTCTCATTTTTTTTTTTATTCCAGAGGTTCTAGGTCCAAACTCTCCTCCTACCAAGAACAATCTTTGTTGTAACCCCTCTAAACAAATCTATTCCTCCTCCGGATTTACTAAGTACTGTCTTGCCAAAGCCCAATATAATTACAGCAAGAGTTCTTCACTCACCTTTGCAATAGGCAGCGTGTTATTTTGCTTTTCTAATTGCCTGCTGTACCTGCATGTTTGTGACTTGTGGCAACACAGGAGGTTACTTTATAAATTCATGGTGTCATTTGAAGGGACAGCAGTATTTAAATCATACGAGAATTTAGATTTTCTTTTTTGAATAATCTTTATTTTAAGTGCTATTTCAAAATCCACTCTCTTCAGTACCCCCAGAATATTCATTAATTATTCGACTACAAGTGTTCATTTTGGGTGTCTGTACGCATCTTGGGTAATCTGGTTGGGACTAAGAACAGAAAATGCTGGAATGACTGCATGTTTGACAGCATCTGTGGCGAGAGAAACAGAATTAAAGTTCCGAGTCTTTATGACTCCCCTAAAGAGAGGGAGAAATGTGATGGATTTTAGGCAGTGTAGAGGAAATGGAGCAAAGTAGAAGGTCAGTGATAGGTGGGAGCTAGGAGAGATTGTGATAAAGATGTGTAGCGCATAAGACAAAGTGTTAATGGAAGTGTGAAGGACTATGGAAGGTGCTGGCAGAGGTTTAAAAGATAAAATAGTAGAATGTGTTAATAAAACTAAAGTCCATGCTCTGTGAAATCAAAACACATGAAAGCAAAACGTAGAACAAGTGACAGATGGTACTCTGGGGAAAAGGGGGAGGGGAAGAGGAAGAGACCTTGTGATTGGACAAAATTTGGATTTTGTTTTTAAAGGGTTTAACATGGAGGAGAAAGATTATGGTCTAAATTTGTTGAACTCACCGTTAAGTCCAGAAGGCTGCAAAATGCCTAATTGGAAGATGAGATGTTGCTCCTCCATTTTGCATTGGGCTTCACTGGAGCATTGCAACAGGCCGAGGATGGACCTGTAGTTATGAGAGCAGGACGGTGGGTTAAAATGGCAAGTAGTAGGATGATTAGGGTCATGCTTGCTGACTGAATTAATGTATTCCGCAAAGTGGTAACCCAGTCTGCATTTAGCCTCCCAGTGTAGAGCACAATGCTTTTGGAGCAGTGAATACAGTAGACTGGTTGGGAATGTGTTGAATTGTGTGTCAATATTGCTCAACTGAATCAATTGATCGGGTGTCTCCTGGTAACAACGCTTTCTATCAGTGTTCTAGCAGCTGGCAGTGCAAAGCTCTGTTAGAATGAGGTGTAAACATCCATGATTCCCTTAGCTGTCTGAACGTGACTGTGGGAAATTCTGAGAATGAATGAAGAGAGGAGAAAATGTGGTTCCACCCACAGACTTTAACAGGTTCAGCGTGAGTTTGTCTTTAGGATGAAATCTTGATTGTATTTACTTTTAATGGTCATTTGAAAATAACAAAGTTATGATTATTTTCAGGAAGTACTTTGGTGAGAAGATTGCCTTGTATTTTGCCTGGCTTGGAGTGTACACACAATTACTGATCCCAGCGTCCATTGTTGGGATCATAGTGTTCCTGTACGGCTGTGCAACTGTTAATCAGAATATTCCCAGGTAAAGTTTAAAACTGTTTGTTTATAAATTGTTCATTACTCTCCACGTCTTTTTAGCTGGGGTCTTGCAACTTTGATCTGAATTTAAATGTTTTTGTTTGAAAATACCCTGAAAGAGAGCTGCCATAATAAAACCAGTAAACTGTAACCTGTTTTTACCTTGTGACAGCCTAAAGTTAATGTGCACTGAGCAAACTTCATTCAGTGTGTTAGCAAGGGCTTCAGGATGACGTACTTGTTCACTGCATATTGAATGTTTGTTTATGTTCTGATGGTCGGTATTAACTGGGGTTTCACTTGGCAGATTGAAACCGTGGTAATGGTGTTTGAAGGCACATGTTTGTAAGCGTGTCTCTGTACCATCTACAAGATCACCTTCCAAACAGATATCCCCCGCCTAGCAGGACAAGGGCAGCAGATACCTGGGAACACCACCACCTGCACGTTCCCCTCCAAACCACACACCATCCTGACTTGGAACTATATCGCTGCCGTTCCTTCACTGTCGCTGGGTCAAAATCCTGGAACTCCCTCCTAAACCGTGCTGTGGGCGCACTAAACCACGTGGATTGCAACAGTTCAAGAAGGCAGCTCTCTGCCTTCTTGAGGGCAATTCAGGTTGGGCAATAAAAATGCTGGCCTAGCCAGCAACCCATTGTCCTGGAAAGTCTGGTTTGGAAAGCAGTATAAATCCAGTCCCATATAAATCAAAATCTGCAGCATGTTTTTCTCATGGCTGTTTCCAACTTACTGCAGACGCTAAGAAGCAAATTCTTTTTAAGTGCGTCTTTATTTTATTTCCTCTTGTGGAATTGGGATATGACCGAGATTAACACATGGAAGTGTGTTTGAACCTACCCTGGATTATGGACTGAAAGGTTTCCTCTTGGCTACCAGATTTAATGATTGTATTTGCAATGATCTTAACCCCGTCTCTGCAAAGCAGATAAAGCCCAAAACCAGCCCCATGGAAAATGTGGCAATGAATGGCCAAACTGCTACCGCGAAGCCACAGACCAGAAAATCTGGAAAGGTCTGATATAGGAGACCGATCTGGATGGGATTAGTGGAATCATTCCCGGCGCTCCTACCGAGACCACACATTTTAGCGTAATTTCCTGCACTGAGCCGCTCCGACGAGCAGAGCTAGTCGGTGCAGGAAGGTGGCATCCGATCCCTCGACCCCTTGACACGACCCCGGATGCCCCTCCGCCCCAACTCTCATAAAAGGGGGTCTTCTCCCCACCTCACATGGACAGGCACCCCTGGGCCTAATCCCCGGAGTGGGAAAACAGCAGCCTGGCAGTGCTCCTGGGGTGGCAGTGCTGGGGTGGCCCCTAGATGGCGGCACCAGTGCCAGGGTACCACCCTGCTCAGAGGTCAACCACCCACAGGCCTCCACCTGGGAAACTACTCCTTCCAACCCCCCCCCCCCCCCCCCCCCCCCCCCCCCACCTTTCAAGTGTCATTCGCCTGGTCCTGTTCGTGGGGACCAGTGCTAAACGACGCCCAGTTGGCGACACCTCGGCAAAGCCGATAGATGCCAGGTGGCCGTTTGATCCACCATCGGCATAGTTAAGTGAGTTTCTAAGCACATTTATAAGTCTGGGTCCCGCCCTATGTGGGCGGGTTCCATAGCACGACATCTCGCAAGATCTGGCTAGATCTTCTGAGGCATGGGCAGCACGATAGCACAGTGGTTAGCACAATTGCTTCACAGCTCCAGGGTCCCAGGTTCGATTCCCGGCTTGGGTCACTGTCTGTGCGGAGTCTGCACGTTCTCCCCGTGTGTGCGTGGGTTTCCTCCGGGTGCTCCGGTTTCCTCCCACAGTCCAAAGATGTGCAGGTTAGGTGGACTGGCCATGCTAAATTGCCCATAGTGACCAAAAAAAAGGTTAGCAGGGGTCATTGGGTTACAGGGATAGGGTGGAAGTGAGGGCTTAAGTAGGTCGGTGCAGACTCGATGGGCCGAATTGCCGCCTTCTGCACTGTATGTTCTATGTAACAACTGTCGGGACTTCCAGGAAGGGATCTACCGGCGGCATCCCGTCCCAATTTCAGTAAATCACGCCCAGTATTAGGACATTTGGTCCACTCTGCTGTAACCTGACCTGGGGCACTTGATGCTCAAGGTGAGTTCAAAAAAAAAATGCCCTATTCACCAGCCCTGGTTATCATTCATCCCAGCACAAGGATTTCCCAGAAGATTCAATGTAAATGTTTAAAGTGACTGCTTCAATCTTTTTGGTTGGTATTTAACTTGAGACATTTCCTTTTGAATACTTGTTATTGGGTGAGCTGTCCCTCTAATGTCTATTTTAAATACCTGTTATTATGACCCCCTGGGCTAGTGCGCCATTAATTCCAGCCTCACTTGACCCATGGTCGTGATGCAGGTGAAATTCGAGGTTATATTAATAGCGGTGGCTTTGGTTGAGTTAAATTGACCATGTCTGTGAAATGTAAAGACAAGTAACCTTTTATTATTAAGAGTAATTAGTATTCAATAGGCATCAATACAACTGGTTAACTATTATCCAATTCCCTTTTCTCAAACCCCTGTTTCTAACTCTTTTGCCCCCCCCCCCCCCCCCACACCTCCCCTAAAGTATCGTTGATTCAGGCGGGTGTCTTCCAGTTGGTTTCTTCTCAAGGCTAGGCCTTCAGTTGGGTGCTTTATTTTCCTTCAGCTTGTAATCTTCACTGCAGACTCACAGAGAGGGAGAAAACTCAGCTCCTCTTCCTTTGAGGGTCGAGAGGCTTCTGGCCGCTTCTCTCTGTATAAACTACCTGGCAGGACTGTGTCAGGCAGAACACTGTCCCTGGGCAACCCACAGACTGCCAGTTAGCCAATCGTACCGACTTCCTCCAAAACACATTCCCAAGATTCACTCGGTGCCGATAGATCTGATTTCTCCTCTCCCAAATACAAAACCTCGGAACAACCTATCCTTGTCTGCACTCTTCCACTTTCCAATTATGGATCTGCAGACCCAAAAATAATAAAATAAGAAATGGGAACAAAGAAAATAGAGAGGAAGGACTCTTACACTATTTTGATAAAGACAATTTGTATCTATTATACAAGAATTGCTTCAACATGTTACCTCCCATGAATGAGTCACTGAAGGAAGTTAATCAGCAATACTAAGTGTGTGATTATTACTTCCAGTAGCATGGTCATTTTGTAAATGCTGCAACATTTCACTTCTGCAGTGGTACAATAAATAAAAGGTCTTTAATGTGGAATGTTACTATTTGATGCCCCTTCAGCTGGCTCAACTTTGCTTGAAACTTTGGGTGTGGTTGTACGCCACGCTGCGCCCGAAAGGCAGCTCGCAGCGTGGCTAATAGAAGCCGGAAGACCCCGCTCTCTGGATCTACCCAGCTCGCAAAGCCTCGCGTGAGCCAATGCAACCTCACGCAAAATTGCAATGTAAATCCTGCTCATTGTGGGCGAGATCACGTTTTGGCAAATCTCCACATTACAGCAAGACCGCTAGTCTCACTGTAATATGCAGTTTCCCGAGGTGTTGGGATCTATCCCCTTCCCCGCGGAGACCTCGGGCACGCGCTGTTCAGTGCTAGTCTCCACAAACGGGGACCAGATGTAATGGCAGTTGTGGTGGTCTCCCAGGGGATCAGAGGCCCTACGGTGCATGAACTTTGAATAGAGTGCCACCTGGGCCCCCTGGTGGGTGCCACCCAGGTGCCAAGCTGGCATTTTTTGCATGGTGGCAATTGGGGGGTGGGAGGCCCTGTGCGGGTGTTCGGGGGGGGGGGGGCATGGGACACTCCCTTACTGCATTGGAAACTTGGGGGGGTTGGAGGCTCCAGAGATCGGGGCGTTCCGGTGAGCAGTGGGCCACTTGTGTGCAGCCTCAACGTTTCCCCCATTGAGGCCCCTATCTAACGGATGCCGTTTTATAGTGTTGTGTCCCTCAGCGCTCGCTATGGGACTTGTTCCCATTTAGTTAATTCCCATCCCTTATTTTAAAATTACTTTCCAGTAATGCAATCCGTAAGTATCTAAATGCGTGATTTATTTTTGTTCAGTCTTTCTCTTTCCACATGAGGCATCTAGGCTAATGTTGAGGTGAATGTTGAGGCTGCATTTCCACCCATTGGCCCAGCAGAGATGGGATCGTCGTTCCACGAAGACTGAAGGTGGTGGTGATGACCCCAGTGGACGAGATTAGAGTCTGGCGGGGGACCAATTTAAAATGGTATTTGGAGTCTGATAATAAGACCCTGATGGCCATTTTGGGACTGACTTGTTTGGAGCGGGTGTGCAGGAACCTGCCAAGGTGCCTCTTCATGGGGCTTGGAAGAGCCAGTGGTCTTTGGCTCTAAAATCCCAGCTGGGACCAATCCTGCTTTCCTGTTCTGCCCAGATCGCCAAGGTTGCTGAGGAATCCGTCCAGCTGAGGATTTACACAGCAATTGCCCAGAAGCACTAACTTCAGTTAGGCTGCACAGGGAACCTCCAAAAAAAGTGATTCTAAATTGAGAACTTCAGATGGTTCTGTCAGTGATACGCTAATAGTTACCCTGGCAGAGTTCGAAAAAATTAAAATACTTCTAAAATCAGTGTGACTATTTTAAATACGCAGACCAAGCCTTGCATGAGACACCCACCTCCCCCATGTCCAAACGCCCACCTCTCTTCTCCCTGGCCTGTTCAATTCAATGGGGCCTTAAAACTTGTTACGAAGCATGTCCTCCATCACTCTGCCTCTTTTGGACTTGGATGCTGGGGCTGGGACCTACCATACTGCCACCTGGCCTGAGTCAAGATGGGCGTGATGGGCACTTAATTTAGCGCAGGTAAGTGGAAATCTGACGCCCATGCCTACCAAACTTTTTAATGATTGCATTTCAGGTTTAAGCCCATCTATTTTCTGAATGAACCTAAGCAAGTTCTTTATTGTTTTTTTCCCCCTTCTGCGTCCGACAACAGTATGGAGATGTGTGACGAGCGCGCCAATATCACAATGTGCCCGTTGTGTGACAAAACGTGCAGTTACTGGAAGCTCAGCACGACCTGCGCCACAGCCCGAGCGAGTCATTTGTTTGATAATCCCGCAACCGTTTTCTACTCCATTTTTATGGCGTTATGGGGTAAGGAACCTTATCTATTCTTATCCCTTTTTAAGTTTTAAAATTAAGGCAATACAGAACGCCAGGAAGCCATTTTGATTTGCAGTCCAGCTCTTTGGCGAACTCTTTGGCGAAGTGAGACAGGCAGTAGATGAGGGTAGTGCTGTGGATGTTGTATATTTGGACTTTCACAAAGCATTTGATTCAGTGCCACATGGCAGGTTGGTTAGCAAATTAGAAATGTTTGGGATTGATGGGTCCTTATAGCATGGATTAGTATTTGGTTAAAAGATAAGAAACAGAAGGTAGGTATAGATGGCATTTCTCCGACTGGAGACCAGTTGGAAGTGGTGTTCCCAGGGCTCAGTGTTGGGACTCTTGCTGTTTCTGATTTGTATAAATCATTTGAAGATGGGGGTTGAGGGAAAAATCTCTAAATTTGTACATGATACTAAGCTAGTGGGAATTGTGAGGATGATGCGGAGTGACTTCACAGGGACGTTGACAAGTTGGCCAAATGGGCAGACACCTTGCAAATGAACTTCATAGAATCCCTGCAGTGCAGAAGGAGGCCATTCAATCCATCGAGTCTGCACCCTCCCTTGAAGAAGAGCTACCTAAGCCCACGCCTCCACCCTTTCCCTCTAACCCAGTAACCTTCCCATACCTTTTGGACATGAAGGGGCAATTTGTCATGGCCAATCCACCTAACCTGCACATCTCTGTGACTGTGGGAGGAAACCGGAGCACTCGGAGGAAACTCACACGGACACGGGGAGAACATGGGAACTCCACCCAGACAGTCACCCAAGGCGGGAATTGAACCCGGATCCCTGGTGCTGTGAGGCAGCAGTGCTAACCACTGTGCCACCGTGCCGCTGATATGTATATATATTAATGATTTGGACGACGGAACTAAATGTATTATCTCCAAATTTGCAGATGATACAAAATTGGGTGGGAGGGTGAGCTGTGAGGAGGATTCAGAGATGCTTCAGTGGGATTTGGACACTCAGTGAGACCTTAGTGTCCTCGTGCATCAGTCGCTGAAAGTAAGGACGCAGGTACAGCAGGTAGTAAATGGAATGTTGGCCTTCATAGTGAAAGGATTTGAGTTAAGGAATAAAAATATTTTACTGCAATTGTATAGGGCATTGGTGAGGCCACACCTGGAGTATTGTGGGCAATTTTGGTCTCCTTCTCTGAGGAAGGATGTTCTTGCTATGCAGGGAGAGCAGCGAAGGTTTACCAGACTGATTCCAGGGATGGCGGGACTGTCATATGAGGAGAGACTAAATCCGTTTGGATTCTATTCATTGGAGTTTAGAAGAGTGAGAGGGGATCTCCTAGAAACTTATAAAATTCTAACAGGATTAAACAGGGTAGATTCAGAAAGAATGTTCCCGATGGTGGGGGAGTCCAGGACTAGGGGTCAGAGTTTGAGGATAAGGGGTAAACCTTTTCGGACTGAGGTGAGGAGAAATGTCTTCACCCAGAGAGCGGTGAATCTGTGGAATTAACTACCCCAGAAAGTAGTTGAGGCCAAAACGTGAGATTTTAAGAAGGAATTAGATATAGCTCTTGGGGCTAAAGGGATCAAGGGATATGGGGGGGGGGGGGGGGGGGGGGGTCACGGTAACGAATGGTGGAGCAACGGAGGGTAGAATGGCCTCCTTTTATTTATTTGTTGTTTCCATATATTTAAAAGTGATGAATTTCGAGGGCTGTAAGATGGGGCTGGGGAATGGGGCTAACTGGGTAGCTCTTTTCGGGAGCCTGTACAGACATACATAGATCTTTGATGAGGTGAACATATGTACATAGATACATAGAACACACCGTGCAGAAGGAGGCCATTCGGCCCATCGAGTCTGCACCGAGCCACTTAAGCCCTCACTTCCACCCTATCCCAATAACCCTTCCTAACCTTTTTGGACACTTAAGGGCAATTTATCATGGCCAATCCACCTAACCTGCACGTCTTTGGAATGTGGGAGGAAACCGGAGCACCCGGAGAAAACCCACGCAGACACTGGGAGAATGTGCAGACTCCACAAAGCCACTCACCCAATCCAGGAATCGAACCTGGGACGCTGGCACTGTGAAGCCACAGTGTGCTACATGTGTGCTACCGTGCTGCCCATGATGGGCTGAATGGCCTCCTTGTGTGCTGTAAAATTCTGTGATTCTGGATTATCGTTGGTCTGCCATGAGGATTTAAAAACTGGTATTTGTTATATTGTATACTTGAATCTGGAATTATGCACAATATAAAAATGGTTTGGTAAATTGGAAATGGTTTTCGATGAAGATTTCTATTTTATCTGGAGTGCAATACGGCAAATGTCATTTTTCATACACATCGGAGATGGAGGCAGCTGCTGCTTTCCGCGCGCTCTGGTCTTTGATCCCTTAGCGGACGTCCTCCTTGGGCCTTGAGCTGGAGGACTCCGACCAAGCTACCAATGTCACAGGTGCCGCAGAACCCCTTGTTCTGCCCGCTGCCCTTGGGATGCGCCGGTGTCAGGAGGGGGGAATTCGGGAAAAACTGGAGACCACTGTCGTCTCCCTGGTGGTAGGCATCGGGTTGGCCTCCAGCACTTCCTCCTCCCTGATGGTGCACGTAGGGCCTTGGGGGACTCTATGGGATGAAGGGGCAGCTGGAGTGACTTCACAGGCCTCTTGTCTCCTGGCTCTGCCTCTCCATTGTCCTCGCCGTGTGTTGAAGCCTTCAGCGATGGCCCTCTGTGACTGGGCCATGCTCTGCAGCTCTACAATACCTTGGCAATGTCCACCAGCGTCTGGGACATATCCCTCGTCGACTGGGACATGATATTAAGGCCCTCACTCATGGTCACCACAGACTGAGCCATGCCTTTGGTAACGCCACTCGACGTGGATGTCGTGCTCCAGGTTTTCCACTGTACTTGCCGCAGTAGCAGTGTTGGCCTCAGTGCCACGCAATGTTGGCACCATATCCTCTGCCCAGAGCTTCTGTAGCTCCTCTAATTGGCTATGCAGCTCGAATGTACTTGACATCCCCTTCCGAATCTCACGGCTCTGGCAGATCATCTGCATCAGCTCTGGGGGAACCGTGTCCAGAGGCTCGGCATCTGACTGGGACCCAGCTGAAGCCTGGAATCCAGAACCGGCCCGACTGCTGATTCCTTCGGATGTTCCTGCCTCCATTTGATGTGCATCAGCAGCTGTGTGGTGCTCACACATTGTGCCCCAGAAGCCTGTCCACTAATGTCGCCCACAGAGGTGTGTGTCTCTGCGCTGGTAGAAGGTGGGGGCGATAGATGTGATGCTTCTCGGAGCTCTCCTCTGAGATGGACTCTTAGGTGGTGGTGGGGGGGGGGAAAACTGACTCCGGATGGCCCAACCTCATCAGATGGAGATTCTGCGAGACAATGGACATGTGGTCAGTGAGAGGGAAACGATCATTTTGTCTGACATGAACAACTCCCTTGAGACAGGTCTTCTGGGTCAAGGGGCAGTGGATCCTCACCCCTCTGGTGAAGGGCAACTTCGCTGTCGGTGACTCCTCTCCTCGTCAACCCCACGATTTCCAGTGCTTGTTCCTCATAGGGGGTGAGGACTCTGATCTCTGGTATACCGAGCCCCGGCTCGGCCCTTTCCCGCTTATAATGGCCTTTCTTCTCCTGCGGGACAAAGAGAGGGCTTTGTGAGCTGCATGCTTGATGAGTCGGGGGTCCAGCCGAGGCTGTTAAACGAGGTAGGGGAGCACATTGTAGATGCCCTTTCAGACCTTCCTTGATTCAGGAGAAGTTCTGGATTGGAACATTGCACAGTGAAAGGGGGAACTCCGGGAATAACAGACCGGTTAGCCGAACATCAGTGATGGGGAAATTGCTGGAGTCTATAATCGGGGATGGAGGTAACTGAACACCTGAATTTTGGTTGATCAGGGAGAGCCAGCATGAATTTGTAAAGGGAAGATCATGATGTCTAATCTTATTGAAGTTTGTGAAGAGGTGACTAAGGTAGTGGACAGGGGAATGTCGATGGATGTTATTTACATTGACTTCCAGAAGGCATTTGATAAAACCCCGCATTAGAGATTGTTAACTAAGGTGGAAGCTCATGGAGTTGAGGGCACATTATTGACAAAATTGGTTGAGTGGCAGGTGACAGAGTGGGAATAATAGGTAATTGGCAGGAGATGACGAGAGGTGTACCACTGGGATCTGTGTTGGGGCCTCAATCATTCACATTATTCATTAATTACTTTAATGGTGGCATAGAAAGTCATGTATCCAAATTTGCTAATGCCACATTAGGTGGCATTGTAGACAGCCCGGATAATAGCATAAAATTGCAAGGAGATATTGACAGACTAGGTGAGTGGGCAAAATTGTGGCAGATTAATTCAATGTAAGCAAGTGTGAGGTTATCCATTTTGGACCAAAAAAGGATAGAGCAGAGTACTTTGTAAATGGAAAGAATTAGGTACAGTGGGTGTCCAAAGAGACTTTGGGGGGTGGGTAAATCTGGACTACAGGGGTTGAGTTGCGATGGGAGATTACACAGATTACACGGTTTCTGCTAGAATTTAGAAGGTTAATGGGTGATCTGATCAAAGTCTTCAAGATATTAACAGGAGACAGTGTAGATAAAGATAAACTACTTCCATTGGTTGGAGACTCAAGAATGAGGGGACTTAGTCTAAAAATTGGGGCCAGACCATTCAGGAGCGATGTTGGGAAGAACTTCTTCACTCAAAGGGTGGTAGAGGTTTGGAACTCTCTCCCACACAGCAGTTGAAGCTGGAACAGTTCATTTTAAATCTGAGGTGGATAGATTTTGGTTCAGCAAAGATATGAAGGGACATGGGCCAAAGTATATGGAGTTCGGTCACAGATCAGCCATGGTCTCATTAAATGTCGGGACAGGCTCGAGGGGCTGAATGGTCTACTCCAGTTCCGATAACTGGTGGCATGCATGGCAGGGCATCGGGACATGGAAGGAGTTTGGCTGGTGGGTGCCAGGAGGTTCTGAGGAAGAAACACGAAGATGTGGGGAGGGTGCAAGATGTCAGCCAGTGAGTGTGTGTGTTTGGAGGGGGGGGGGGGGGGGGGGGGGGGGGAAGAGAGAGACTGGGGGCGGGGGGAGACTGATGCCAGGAGAGAGGTGGAACTTGCCTTTGCAACTCAGTGGATGTTGTTGATCTTCTGACATTGGGGCGGTGGTCCTCCTGGTCATAATACCTGTGCTGCCAGCCGCTGCCACTGCCTCCCAGGCCCCTCCAGGAACAGGGTTCTCCGCACCTCACTGTTGAGATGCCCGGCCAGGTTGGCATCCCCAAAGCGGGGAGTATATTTGCACACGGCCATGCTTGTGTGTTGACTGGGACTGAGTGGTGAGCGTTTAAAAGCAGCTCCCCGTGTTAGTGCCGATGAATATGCATCGCGTTCCCGCCAATGCAACCGTCAAGGACCCCCCCCCCCCCCCCGCCCAAGTGCCAAAATGACACTTCCCACACTTTTTTCAAAGAATTGCGCCCTCTATGTTTTACTTTAATGGAAATCTCATTATTCCTATCCCAGTACTGTTATTAAGCTGGCTGGTCCATAATTCCCTGAACCTGTTTTATCTGCCGCCTTAAATATTGGTCTTTTGTTCGCTGTTCAGCATCCTCCGGCACTAATCCTTTTTCAAATGAATTATTAACATTTATAACATGGTCTCTGTCCTGGATTATTTTAGAATGTCTGGATGCAGTCTGTCTAGACCAGGGATTTTATCCTTGGCATTTGATTAAATTGTAATATTTCTCCTCTTTTTTTTACTTTTTTGCTGTGCCAGGGAAAAACGACCCAGGATAGGCTGAGATGTTTTTCCCTGGAAAATAGAAAGCTTAGGGGTGATCTTATAGAGGTCTAGAAAATAATGAGGAGCATAGGTAAGGTAGATAGTCAACATCTTTTCCCAAAGGTAGTGGAGTCTAGAACTAGAGGACAAAGGTTTAAGGTGAGAGGGGAGAGATACAAGAGAGACCAGAGGGGAAGTTTTTTCTCACAGAGGGTGGTGAGTGTCTGGAACGGGCTGCCAGAGGCAGTGGTAGAGGCGGATACAATTTTGTCCTTTAACAAGCAGTTAGACAGTTCCATGGGCAGGGTGGGTCTAGAGGGATATGGGCCAAATGGGGGCAAGTGGGACTAGCTTAGTGATAGAAACAGGGCGGTATGGACAAGCTGGGCCGAAGGGCCAGTTTCCATGCTGTAAACACCTATGACTCTTTTAAATAAGGTTAATTCACCATTTCCGATTTCATTTCTAATGCTGTCATGCCCACCTGGATACTAAATGCAAGAGCAAAATAATTTAACATTTCGGCCATTTCTCTGTCTTTGCCTGTGATTTAATCCTGACTTGACTTCCCTTGTTTTATCTAAATCTCCATCTCAAGGGCCTTTCCATCCTTCCTGAAGTGCAGTGACCAGTACCAGAAGCAGCAATTTATTTGTAACCAGCACTTTATAAAGGTTCAAAATAACTTGGATTTTCTACTCCATACCTCCATGACAATTCCTCCAGGAATAAGTCTCAGCACAGTTGGCAATCGCACGTACGGACATACCAAATAGGAGCAGAAGCAGGCCATTCGGCCCCTCGAGTCTATTCCACCATTCAATAAGATCAAGGTTCATCTGTTTGTGTTTCAAGTTCATGCACCCAGGCCGGGATTTTGTACAACTGGGGCTGTTCTTGTTCAGGGGAAGCCCCGCCAAGGGAAGGTCGTATTCCAGGGAGGTCATGGAAAACCATATGGTGCTGATCCCGGGGCCTCCATTGGGGTTAGAACCAAGGGCGACCCCTAATTTTACAACAGTGCCCCCTTGTTCTGGATTCCTCCACAAGAATCCTTTCCACCTTTTCAGGATCTTACACCCTTCAATCAAGTCACCCCTCGCTCCTCTAAACTCTAGTCGAAATAAGCCCTGTTCTCTATCCTTAATAATAATAATCTTTATTGTTGTCACAAGTAGGCTTACATTAACACTGCAATGAAGTTACTGTGAAAATCCCCTAGTCGCCACATTCCGGCACCTGTTCGGGTACACCGAGGGAGAATTCAGAATGCCCAATTCACCTAACATGCACGTCTTTCAGGACTTGTGGGAGGAAACCGGAGCACCCGGAGGAAACCCACGCAGACACGGGGAGAAAGTGCAGACTCCGCACAGACAGTGACCCAAGCTGGGTTATCGAACCTGGGACACTGGAGCCGTGAAGCAACAGTGCTAACCACTGTGCTACCGTGCCGCCCAAATAAACCTGTTGGACTTTAACCTGGTGTTGCGAAACTTCTTACTGTGCCCAGTCCAATGCCGGCATCTCCACATCATGGCTTCCATTTGAAATGAAATGAAATAAATCGCTTATTGTCACAAGTAGGCTTCAAATGAAGTTACTGTGAAAAGCCCCTAGTCGCCACATTCCGGCGCCTGTTCGGGGAGGCTGGTACGGGAATTGAACCGTGCTGCTGGCCTGCCTTGGTCTGCTTTCAAAGCCAGCGATTTAGCCCTGTGCTAAACAGCCCCATTTATGTGATACACTCCTTTTTCATTTTTCCTGCTAAAGTGAGCAACTTTACATTTTCCCACATTACTTTCCCATCTGCCAGACTTTGCTCACTCAATCTATCTGCAAAGTCATGTCTTCACAACAAACTTTCCGAACTATCTTTGTACCATCTGAAAGTTTAGCTACCATGCCTTTATTCGCTGAGCTAAGTGATTGATGTAAATTGTAAAAAGTTGGCTTGGAGGGGAACTTTCAGCTGGTTGTGTTCCCCTACATTTACTGGTCTTTTCTTTCTCGGTTGTAGAGGTTTCCTTGGTTGAAGGAGCCTTGAGTTGCTGCAATGCATCCAGTGCATTATAAGTGGAAGGAATTAATTTTTAAATCGGTGGTCATAGAACATAGAACGATACAGCGCAGTACAGGATATGGTGCCAATCAAGCGGCCTGGTTTGTCCTGGGTGGTGATTATCATCGTAGAATTTACAGTGCAGAAGGAGGCCATTCGGCCCATCAAGTCTGCACCGGCTCTTGGAAAGAGCACCCTACCCAAGCCCACACCGCCTCCCTAGCCCCATAACCCAGTAACCCCACCCAACATTAAGGGCAATTTTGGACACAAGGGCAATTTGGCATGGCCAATCCACCTAACCTGCACATCTTTGGACTGTGTTGGAGCCGCTACAAACATAGCAGGCGTGGGCCATTTGATATCTCCAGCCTTCTCTGCCACTCCCTTGCCAATCGTCGATCTGTTTCATTCTGCCTTAAAAATATTCAATAACCGTGCTGCTGCCACCCCTCAATCCTCAGGGAAAGACAGTTCCACAACCCTCTGGGAGAAAACATTTCTCTTCATCCTGGCCTTAAATGGGAGACCTCTATTTTCAAACTCTGTCCCCTCACTGCAGTCTCCCTCACAGGGGGAAACATCCACCTGTCCAGTCTCCTCAGGATTTTACGGGTGCGATTCAACAAAACAATGTCCGGTTTCGGGCACGTTTTGTGAGCTGTTTCTCAGTGCCAAAAAAAGGACCCCGCTTTTCAACGGCACTTTGCTGAGTGTTTTTTTTGCCCTGTCAAGGCCACACTTCAGTCATTTCCTGCAGCGATAAGTTGAGCTCAGCTAGCCAATGCAAGAAGACTACTCGTGGATCGGGGCGTCAGTTTTAAAGGCTCACCTGATCGTTCGACCCCCCCCCCCTCGGTGTCGACACCACAGCCTCCAGAACCCCCACCCACTCACTTCCCCCAATTTACCTCTTCTGGGGTCCTCTAGCCCCCTCACCCCACCTCTTATGGTAAGGCATCCCCACGCCTGGCATGACCATGTGGGCACCTTGGCACTGCCAGCCTGGCACCATAGTGCCCCTGACATCCTGGCAGTGCCAAGGTGCCCAGGTGACAGCAGAAATGCCAGGATATCACCATGCCCTATCCCCAAATATCCAGTCTCACCAATGGCCTGGGAGACCCCTCCAGATGCCATTACCACTGGTTCAAGTCTGTGTGGGCTAGTACTAAACGGCATCACGGTGAGGTCTCCCAGGCACGGCTAGTGAATCCCGGGCCCAGGTGACTCTGGCCAGCGTATATTTAAATGAGCCGAATGGTTCATTGAATACATTGATCTGGATCTCACCCAGTGCAGGCGAAATCCAGATCGCAATGTCTCGCGAGGCTCAATTGAATCTCGCAAGGCACCGTGAGAGACCTCTCACGAGATTCCAACTGCCTCGACGCGACACCAAGTTGGGCGTGATGAGGCTGTTAAATTAAACCTTTACGCTTCAATAAGATCCTCTCTCATCCTTCTAAATCCCAACGGATGAAAGTCCAAACTGCCCAACCTTTCCTCAAAGGATAACCCCCTCATTCCAGGAATAAATCCCAAGGACTCATCCAAGCAAGTGAACCATCAAATTCATGATTAGTGCCTTGTAGATGGTGGACAGGCTTTGGGGAGTCGGAAGGTGAGTTACTCCCCTCCGAAGAGAATGCAGGAGAATATCTAACTGGGCGCAGAGAAGGGTGGGGTTGGGGGGGGGGGGGGGGGGAGGTGCAGAGATGGAGGGGGGGGGCGCAGAGATGGGGAGGCACAGATGTCCGTTCCAATGCCCATCGTGTTGAATTGCAAAGCACAATTGTTTGATGTCTAATTTGTAGCTGTCTGATTTCTGTTCTAAAAATAACGTTGTATTTTCTATGTCATGGTGCACAAATAATTCTGAGCATCCTCCAACATACAACCAACAATGTTTCACTGTCCTTGGCCTCTGAGGCTCCTCTGAGGCAGGTTACTGTTCCGGCTCCCAATTGAATGGTCTTGTCTGAAGGTTTGTAGAATTACTTCAGCATCACGGCAAAGAAAAGAAAATAAAACTCATCGCTTCCAAGGGCCAAGCACAATCTACCCTATCGGGAACGCGATAACAGCCCATTTATTCTCCTGGGAAAGACTATTTTCATGTAAATATTCCCTGATTCCCCAAGGTCAACAAAAATATTTCCAGCATATTTGGCCATCCTCTCATTGTCAGGATTCCGCCTTGGCTGACTACCCTTCACCCTGCCACACCACCCCCTCCACCCAAAAAACCCCGCAAAATCCATGCCTGAACTGTGAGGAAACTATTGTTTTCCATCATCTACGAGCAGAAGATGCTGTACATATCCATTGCATTGTGATGCTGCGATGATGAACAATCTCCTTTTTGAGATCCTGTAATTTTTTTAAAATTGGTTTTTATTGGTTTTTCATCACCATACATAGCAGGGCCCCTCCCCTTGGCCTATTGGCTGTTGGTTAAAAAAAGGTCTTGTGGAAATCCTCTTCCGACCCCAGGATGGGGAAATTCTCCAGGTCAGCCGGCCAGCTTTGGGTGGTGCTGCTGATCGCCAGTCGAGCAGGATTCTCCGGCGGGCGATTAGGGAGGCTAAGGCCCCCCCTCCCCATGGGATCTGGCTGGTCTGATACCCCAAAGACTACCAATCTCGGGCATGGCTCCACCCTCACAAACTTGGACATTGCCTCCGAGAAGGCTGTCCAGAGCCCGAGAAGCCTGGGGCATGGCCAGCCCATGTGGGTGTGGTTGGCTGGGCCTCCCTGGCACCGTTCACATTTGGCCAACTCCGAGAAGAACCTGCTCATTCGGGTTCTGGTTAGGTGCCCTCTGGTTAGGTGTGTGCTCCATGTGCCACCTTTAACTGCATGAGCCTTAGCCTTGCGCATGTGATGGTGGAGTTGACCCTGTTCAGTGCTTCATTCCAGAGTTCACCCTATTTCAATCCCAAGCCCTTCCTCCTGTTTTCCCTCATCTCATCCAATTGGGAATGTGTCTTTCCCACCCACCCCCACTAAGCAACCCGCGTCCAACATTTCTTCGAATGAGTGTCCCGGTGTCAAATATTGTTGTTTCCCTGGGGTGGAAGCTTTTGACTTGTATGTATCATAGCTCATTCCTCATGGTCAGTTTGAGCCTCGCCGTCAATCTACTGTCCGTGATAGAAGTCACTAACTTTTTTTTTTAAAGGTGGTGTCCATTTTGGCTGGCAGGAACCTGCGATTATTGCCGATGGTGGCCATGGTGGACATCTCGATCAGACCGAAGTGTTGGTCCCATGTCCTGAGCGTGGCTATTACCACTGGGCTTGTTGAGTGCTTGGCTGATGGGGATGGGAGAGCTGCCATGGCAAGGGTCCAGAGGGACGTCCCAATGCAGAAGCTCTCTGTTTCACCCCCTCACAACCCCCACAACACAAAAGCCATGATCATTTTGATTACTGTGTTGAAGAAGGCCTTGGGGATGGCACAGTGGTTTGCACTGCTGCCTCACTGCTCCAGGGACCCAGGTTCAATTCCAGCCTCGGGTGACTGTGTGGAGTTTGTACATTCTCCCGTGTGTGCGTGAGTTTCCTCCGGGTACTCCGGTTTCCTCCCACACTCCAAAGATGTGCAGGTTAGGCCATGCTAAATTGTCCCTTAGTGTCCATAATGTTAGATGCGGTTATGGAAATAGGTTGGAGGCATGGGCTTAAGAAGGGTGCACTTTCTAAGGGCCGGTGCAGACTCGATGGGCTGAATGGCCTCCTTCTGCACTGTAAATTCTATGATGATTCTATGTTGATCGTTATGAAAGTGGTACCTAGACAGTACATTTATCCTGACTGCCTGCAACCCTGCACCCCCCCCCCCCCTTTCCAAATCCTCTGCAGGTCCTTCTTTACTTCCTCCACCAGGTTGGTCAGATTGTGGATCCGCGTCCAGTCATGGGCAATTTGGATCCCAGGTAGCGGAATTTGTTTTGGGCTCGTTTGAACGGCAGCCCCCCCAGCTCTGCCCCTGTCCCTTGCGGGATCACTGGGAATATTTCACTTTTGTATCCCAAGAAGGCTCCAAACTCTCAGTAGCACCATGATCCCGTCCATGCTGCTTTGTGGGTCTGCGACGTAGAGGAGCAGATCGTCTGCAGAGAGCGAGACTCTGCTCTCTGTCTCCCCAAGGGTCCCCTTCCAGTTTTTCGCCGCTCTGAGTGCGATAGCTCGTGGCTCGATTGCCAGGGCGAATAGCAGTGGGAGTAGCGGCCATCCCTATCTTGTGTCTTTGTGCAGAAGTATTTAGAGCTGGTGGTCCTAGTCCGTATGCTCGCCATGGGAGCGCTGTGCAGGAGTTTCACGCGTGATGTGAACCCTGCTCCGAGCCTGAACCACTCCAATCCTCTGAGGTACTTTCACTTGACTCTGTCGAAGGCTTTTCTGCGTCCAGGGAGGCGATGAGCTCTGGTGCTCTTTCCCTGGGTGGGGTTATTATCAGGTGTCTGATGTTCTACATTAGCTGTCTGTCTTCTGCCACCACCTCTGGTAGGCAGTTCTCCAGTGTCCTGGCTAGGATTTGGCCAGTATTTGCATTGAGCAGTGAGATAGGTCTGTAGGACTCGCATTCTGTAGGTCCTTGTCTTACTTGGGCATCAGCAAGATTGAGGCTTGTGCTAACGTGGGCAGCAAGGTGCCCCTCATCAGTGAGTCTGTGAGCATCTCCCACAGGTGCAGGACCCGTGCTATCGCAGAGCTTTTATAGAAGTCCCGTCTGGTCCCGCCGCTTTCCCCGCCTGCATGGAATTGATGCTCTCCATGACTTCCAGTTATAATGGTGCTTCCGACCCCCATTTCCAATTCTCCCCCATGACTGGCATGTCCAGTCCATCGAGGAACTGCCTCATCCTCCAGTCCCCCTCGAGGGGGCTGGGAGGCGCACGGCCCCCAGTAGAAGGCCTCAAAAGCATTGTTGACCTCTCCCAGCGGCTCTGCTACCAGTCTGCCGTTGTCCCTAATCTGTGCTATTTCCCTCGTGGCTGCCTGCTTTCTCAGCTGGTGAGCCAGTAAGCGGCTAACTTTGTATCTGTGTTCGTAGAAGGTCCCCCGTGTCTGATTGATTGATTGATATTTATTGTCACGTGTACTGAAGTACAGTGAAAGTATTTTTCTGTGGCTGATGGAATGTACACAGTACATAAATAGAAGACAAAAGAATAATCGACAATGTACATTGACAAATGGTACATCAACAAATAGTGATTGGTTACAGTGCAGGACGAGGGCTAAACAAAGCAAATACATGAGCAAGAGCAGCATAGGGCATCATGAATAGTGTTCTTACAGGGAACAGATCAGTCTGAGGGAGAGTCGTTGAGGAGTCCAGTAGCTGTGGGGAAGAAGCTGTTTCTATGTCTGGATGTGCGGGTCTTCAGACTTCTGTACCTTCTACCGGATGGAAGGGTCTGGAAGAGGGCAAAGCCTGGATGGGAGGGGTCTCTGACAATGCTGTCGGCCTTCCTGAGGCAGCGGGAGGTGTAGACAGAATCAATGTGGGGGTGGCAAGCTTGTGTGATCCTTTGTGCTGGGTGCACCACACTCTGCAGTTTCTAGCGATCTTGTGCCGAGCAGTTGCCATGCCGGGTGTCTGGCAGAGTAGGTGCACGGTTTTCCCTGTGGAGAGCAGTTCAAAGTCCATTTTTAGCTTCTCTCTCCGCCACAAGCTCGACGGTTGGGACCACGGAGTATCGTCCGTCTATCTCCAGTATGGAGTCGACGGCCATTGCCTAGCCATCCTCTCTTCCCTATCTCTGTGCTTTATAGACAATAATCTTACCCCTGATCACCGCCTGCAGCACCTCCCTGAATGTGGGGGCTGAGATTTTCCCATTCTGGTTAGTGGTAGTATACCTGTCTATGGCTTGTGATACTTTCACGCAAAAAGCCGTGTCGGCAAGGAGGGCCACATCCAACCTCCATGAGGGGCGTTGAGCACAGCCCGTCTCCAACATCGCACCCATTTAGTGTGGAGTGAGTTCGGAGATTACGATCGCAGAGTATTCCGCTCTCACTGTCCCTGGAAGCACTTTTCTCCACGGAGGTCTGTGTGCATTCACATTATGTACTTGGGAGGAGAAGGAGAACTCCTTCACTGGGTGTGTGAACCTCCAGGGGTGCACTGCCCCCATCTGCTCCATAAACTTGCTGAGTTCTTTCACCATGTTAGAGGCCGTCCCTGTTTTGGGGATTGGTCAGTATGTCTGTGGCTCCTGTACACAGTTAAAGCACCCCCTCCACCCCATGATAAGTGGGTGTGTATCAATGTCGGGGATTTATGCCATGGTCTTCCTTATGAACTCCTTGTCATCCCAATTGGGAGTGTACTTGTTAATCAGGACCACTGGTGCCCCTTCCAGGGTAACCCCGACCACGACGTGCCATCCCCCCGGTCTGTACCCAACCTCGGCACTGTAAACACCGTCCTCTTACTGAGCAGTATAGCTCTCCCCCGGCTCTCATCCATTGGCAGGAATGGTAGGTCTGTCCCACCCAGCCCTTCCTTAACCGCAGTCGATTAATTTCCCTCGGGTGTGTCTCTTGGAGGAAGACTATGTCGGCTTTCAGAGTTTTCAGGTGGGTGAAAACCTTCAGGAGACTGTCCCGATGGGGTTTTTTTGTTTCTCCCGCACCCCCTCCCCCACTCCTGTGGAACCAACCATACTTACCTTGTGGGTGTGTCCCTGCATCCCAGGGTTTTCCTTTGTGAGGGGCCCATGCAAAGTGGCTGCTTGTGGTGGCATCTTGTTCCCTGTTGCCACTTGTGGCCTGCTATAGCCAGTCTACAGCCCCCCGCCCCCCCATCCCTTTGTTCCCCCTGTGGTTCAGCACCTTCCCACTGCCCCCTCCTCCGCCATTACTGTGCCTATCCCCTGCGAGTGATGTCTACCCCCCTCCATGTCACCGCCCCCCCTCCCCATCACTTGTACATCCTGGCACTAGCTTTCCTGCTAGTGTGGTGCCTGTCCTCCCAGGGTCGATCTGAGCTTTGCCTTCGCCCGCTGTTTTTGTTTTCCTTTCCTTTCCCCTCTTCCCCTTCCTCCCATTTTCCCTCATTTCTGTGCCTTAGTTTTCAGCTTCAGAACGAGGCAGTGCAGTCCACGCAAACTGTCTCTCAGGGTAACCGCTTCACCTCTCTTTCTGCTGCTGACTTCCCGGCACGTTCTGCACGAGCTATAAGATGGTGTCCCTTGCCCTGGAAAGTTACCCATAGCTTGGCTGGGTAGAGAATCCCAAATGTCACCCGCTTGGAACAGGGCTGCCTTCGCTCTGTTAACTCGGCCCAGCACTTGGCCAGGTCTGCCCAGTGTCCTGGTAGATTCGGATCTGGTGTCCCCCAGTTGCAGTTTCTTGTCTGTCTGGCCCATCGCAGGATTTTTTTCCTGATCTTGGTACGGGTGCATATTCACAATTATTGCCTTTGGCTGTTCCCGGGCCCTGGGTTTCAGCCGGAGCGACCTGTGGACCCTGTCTATCTCTGGTGGGTGGGGCACTGTCCCCTCCCACCAAATTTCCCAGCATCTGGGCCACACAGTCCGTGGGGTTTCTGCCTTGGGTTCCCTCTGGCAGTCCCACTATTTTGAGGTTCTGATGCCTCGACCAGTTTGCTTGATCTTCCACTTTCCCCTTCAGGTTCCCCTGGGCTGCCACTAACCTCAGTATTTCTGGCTCTAGGGCGACAATCTGGTCACTCTGGCCCGTGGAGGCCTCTTCCAGCTCCCTGATTATGCTCCTCTGGACCTCACGTCGCCTCTCCACTATGTCAAGGGCCACCCGCATGGCGGCCGGCGCTTCCGTGACTGCCACATTGATCGCTGCCTGGATTCGAGTCTGATGTCCTCTTTGAGCTCCTTTCGCTCTTCTGGAGAGGAACGTCTTCCATCCGCTCTCCAGCGAGGGGGAGTTCTGTGCACGGCTTGTTGGCCCCTCTCTTTCAGGTCCTTCTTCGCTTCGTGGCCCCGCCGTCTCGCTCGCCGGGCTCCTGTTGCCTCTCGTTTCCTTGCGGCCTCTGGTGCAGCTGTTGCCAGGGTGATGAGGGAATGCTTTTTTTCTCCGTTCTGGGTGGCTACTTTTGGCTGGAAGTGCCTTAATTCGATTTCCTAGGAGGAGAGCCACCTTCAGCACATCCCCGTCACCAGAGGTCCCGGGATCCTGTCATTATGAAGCTTCGAGTACTATGAGGTCTTGATCCATTAGATTTTAGAAAAGAGTGACATTCCCTTATTGGAAAGGGGAGAACAAAAGCTTTGCTCACATTCTTTGGCAAATTAACACAAAGGCATGTAATGTAATGTTGAAAATGGTGTGAAGTTAAACGTTCCTTGTTTTATTTTTGCACTAGTTCTACATAATTGTGACTAAACAAATGGGATCATGGGCGATATTCTCCGACCCCACCCCCCGCCGGGTCGGAGAATCGGCGGGGTCTGGCATGAATCCCACCCCCGCCGGTTGCCGAATTCTCCGGCACCGGATATTCGGTGGGGGCGGGAATCGGGCTGCGCCGGTTGGCGGGCCCCCCCACCCGGCGATTCTACGGCCCGGAGGCCGAAGTCCCGCTGCTGGAATGCCTGTCCCGCTGGCGTGGATTAAACCACTTCTCTTACCGGCGGGACAAGGCGGCGCGGGCGGGCTCCGGGGTCCTGGGGGGGGCGCGGGGCGATCTGGCCCCGGGGGGTGCCCCCACGGTGGCCTGGCCCGCGATCGGGGCCCACCGATCCGCGGGCGGGCCTGTGCCGTGGGGGCACTCTTTTCCTTCCGCCTTCGCCGTGGTCTCCATCATGGCGGAGGCGGAAGAGGACCCCCTCCACTGCGCATGCGCGGGGATGCCGTGAGCGGCCGCTAACGCTCCCGCGCATGCGCCGCCCGGCAATGTCAGTTTCGCGCCAGCTGGCGGGGCACCAAAGGCCTTTCCCGCCAGCTGGCGGGGTGGAAATCAGTCCAGCGCGGGCCTAGCCCCTCAAGGTTAGGGCTCGGCCCCTCCAGATGCGGAGGATTCCGCACCTTTGGGGCGGCGCGATGCCGGACTGATTTGCGCAGTTTTTGGCGCCTGTCGGCGGACATTGCGCCGATTACGGAGAATCTCGCCCCATTTGTTTGGAAAGTGAATTCATAAGAAATAAATTTAATTTTATATACTGCCTTGCGAGACCCCGAGGTCAATCAAGAACTTTTGTTAAATTTGAAGTGTAGTTAGTATTGTAAAGATAGAAAACAAAAATAGTTTTAAGACTGGGGAAAAAAAACAATAGAATAGAATTCTAAGTTTTTTTTTCTTAAAATAGAAACCATTTTTGTTTTCTATCATTACAGCAAAACACATTGATGTTTTTATGTATGCTAAACCACAGTGTAATATTTTTACAACTCGTCTGCCTTAATGGAACACTTAGTTCAAATACGAGGGGTGAGAATTTGAGATTAAAACGTGTTCTTGTTCCATCTCATTTGATCCAGTTTGCGACTGCATCAAGATATCATGACTGAAATAATGAAGGAAGTTGCCAACACTATTAGATTAAGCATTGACTGCAATTGCTGCATAATAACCAATAATATTACTGCGTACTAGAGGAATAGAGATCCCATCTCCCCTGCCCTATCAGAAGCCCATAAAACAATACGGCTGTTGGCTCCCCAGAACCAACCTGGATAAAAATCTTCCATTTTATGCAAATATTGACTAATGGGTAAGCGACTACTCATGTGTGGCTAATTAAGAGAACAAATCAGGCTAATTACATTAAATTAGTAATGAAAATTAGTCAGACAGTCATTGAGCATAATGTAATCTTCACACACACCAGGTGTGTATGCGCATTTTATTTTGATTGTTTTGTGTGTTTGTTGGTAAAATAATAAGACTAGAAGCAGAATGATTTTTTTTATTTTTTGTTTCCTTGGTTACTGAATAGATGGGAGATGTTAAATAAATGTATGTGTTTTATTTCTTTTGCTAGCAATATTGCAAAGCAATGGTCATCACCAGAACCACTGCTGTTGCTAGCCCGACGATTTCTATTGGACAACACCTGTCCGGCTTTATTTATCCCTTCAGGAAGAAGTGATTTTACTGATGTCCAATCTGCAAGGTTGAAATAACTGGAGAACCTGAGCTCATGCTCAAAAACAAGGTCACCCATTCAACGCGATTACATCAAGCTATAACGTCCTCTATCATGCCTTTGCAGCAATTCCCAGCCAGTGAGTGTGACAGTGGATATCCATATATACAAGAAGACCGGCCCAATGATTGTGTGCTAGATCAGGCATTTTCAAAGTGGGGTTGCGACCCGCGGGTGGGTTGCAGGTGGGCGTCGGGGGTGGGATGGGGGGGGGGGGGTACGGAGCCGTCCATTGCTGCGTTCCCGACCGTGTGAATTCACACATAGCGGCCGGCTTTTAACAATGCCGGCTGCAAGCGACTTTGAAAATGACCGCCGCGACCATGTATAAAATGCCGGGCAATTCGCATGCGTGCCCGCTCATCGGTGCTCATGTGTGGCACCCAGCGAGAAGCACCACCTCCTCCTGATGTCAGCACGCTGACGCAGGAGTTCAATGTAATCTTCCTGCCTGAAGCAAGGCAGATAGCAGGTCACGCCCCCCGAGCAGCAACGTCATGTGCTTTGGGCGCGATTACGATTCCTCCATTTTGTCAGCCGCAAACACCTAAACCTGCTGGAGAGAGTGGCTCAGGAGAGTCCACACCAGGACAAAGCAGTGCTGGTGTGAGCTGTTCAGGAGAGTCCACACCAGGACAAAGCAGTGCTGGTGTGAGCTGTTCAGGAGGGTCCACACCAGGAGGAAGCAGTGCTGGTGTGAGCTGTTCAGGAGAGTCCACACCAGGACAAAGCAGTGCTGGTGTGAGCTGTTCAGGAGGGTCCACACCAGGACAAAGCAGTGCTGGTGTGAGCTGTTCAGGAGGGTCCACACCAGGACAAAGCAGTGCTGGTGTGAGCTGTTCAGGAGAGTCCACACCAGGACAAAGCAGTGCTGGTGTGAGCTGTTCAGGAGGGTCCACACCAGGACAAAGCAGTGTTGGTGTGAGCTGTTCAGGAGAGTCCACAACAGGACAAAGCAGTGTTGGTGTGAGCTGTTCAGGAGAGTCCACAACAGGACAAAGCAGTGTTGGTGTGAGCTGTTCAGGAGAGTCCACAACAGGACAAAGCAGTGGTGGTGTGAGCTGTTCAGGAGAGTCCACACCAGGACAAAGCAGTGTTGGTGTGAGCTGTTCAGGAGAGTCCACAACAGGACAAAGCAGTGTTGGTGTGAGCTGTTCAGGAGAGTCCACACCCGGACGAAGCAGTGCTGGTGTGAGCTGTTCAGGAGAGTCCACACCAGGACGAAGCAGTGCTGGTGTGAGCTGTTCAGGAGGGTCCACACCAGGACAAAGCAGTGCTGGTGTGAGCTCCAGGGCCTCTGGTGAACAGCCCATTAAGAAGAAGCTGAAATCTGGCACAAAACAGTATAAAGATTTTTTTTAAGGTATGGATTTATTAATTGTGCCCATGTCGGCCAACGTGGGTCCTGAAGGTTGTCCGGTTGGTAAAAATAGGTCCCCGGATAAAAAGTTTGAAAAACACTTGTGCTCGAGTACAGAAGGAGGGCATGTACACGGTTAGTCCCAGTCCCCCAGGCTCTCTCCCTCTTCTCTTTAACTATTTCACTGCAAGTGTTTTCTCTCTTCCTATTGAAAGTTACAAATAGATCTTCCTCCATCACCCTAAAAGATCACGATTCTAGATCATAAGTCTGGTTTTTTCAAATTTCCTCACGTACCCGCTGGTTCTTTTTTCAATCGAATAGTTTCTCCTTATTTACTCTCTCTGACTGTTTGTGATTCATGTTATACTTGCTGGAATAATATTAATGCTAAACCAGGAGAGAATAAGGAACATGGAAATTGAAAATTCGGAAGGTGGTTTTTGAGCCCACGTTAGCCGTCCGTGGGGAGGGGAAATCCAGAGGAAATCGGGAAACTCTCCAGATTCTCTCCAGATTCTCTCCAGAGAGATGACGGGCGCGATTCTCCACTCCCACGCCGGTTGGGAGAATCGACTGCGCCGCCAAAATTTCCGGGGACGCCGTTCCAACGCCCTCCCGCGATTCTCCCAAGCGGCGGGAACGGCCCGGTCGAGTTTCGCAGGCCGAAGAATCGCCGGAGACACCGAAAATGGCGATTCTCCGGCACCCCCTGCTATCCTGAGGCCCGGATGGGCCGAGCGGCCAGGCCAAAACGACGGGTTCCCCCCGGCGCCCTCCACACCTGGTCGCTGCAGTCGTGGGCGGTGCGTGAACGCTGGGGGGGCGGCCTGTGGGGGGCGAGGGGGGATCCTGCACCGGGCTTCACCTGCAATGTGGGGTGGCCCGCGATCGGTGCCCACCGATCGTCGGGCCGTCCTCTCTGAAGGAGGACCTCCTTCCTTCTGCGGCCCCGCAAGATCCGTCCGCCATCTTCTTGCGGGGCGCATTTGGACAGGACGGCAACCACGCGTGCGCGGATGACGTCCGTTATGCGGCGTCGGCCACGTCATCTATGCGGCGCCGCCTTTACGCGGGT
Source organism: Scyliorhinus torazame (assembly GCF_047496885.1). Classification (NCBI taxonomy): domain Eukaryota; kingdom Metazoa; phylum Chordata; class Chondrichthyes; order Carcharhiniformes; family Scyliorhinidae; genus Scyliorhinus; species Scyliorhinus torazame. The sequence goes on from NC_092716.1 coordinate 261,551,195, forward strand.
GACCAGGCCTGGCGCAGGTAGATGACGCGGCCCCGATACTGGCCCATTGTCAGGGCCTGAATCGGTCGGGGTCGGGACCGCTTCGCGCCGTCGTGAACCTCGACGGCGTTCACGACGGCGTGGCCACTTCGGCGTGGGAGTGGAGAATCCCGCCCACTTTTCCCAATTTTCAGCACCTCTCTCCAATGATGTCACCAGATTCACTCCTGCAAAGGTCCTGAACCTCATTTTAATGTTTATGAATCGATCCCTACCGCATGGTTTTCCCCCCCCCCTCAAATATTCAAACTGGTTGACATCAGGTTTTGAAAAACTAGATTCAGTTAAGCTCATCTCTTTCCTCTTTATTTGCCCGCACCTTCCTGGGCGTGCAAAGGTCAGTGAAGTACCTTGGGGGGGGGGGGGGGGGGTCAGGATTGAAGGCACTAGCGACGGCGCTGCTCCCGATGGCCCCGGGGAAATACTCTGGGAGTATAACTATGTTGAGAATTTGGAGGCAGTTTCGACAACACTTTGGGTTGGGGGCAGGGTCAACGGAAATGCCAATTCGGGGGAACCACAGATTTGAGCCAGGGAAGTGGGATGGAAATTTTCAGAAATGGGAGGAGACGGGGATTAAGACACTAAAAGATTTGTTTCTTGGCGGTCGGTTTGCAGGATTGAAGGAGCTGGGAGCGAAGTTTGGGCTGGAGCAGGGGGAAATATTTAGATACATGCAGGTTTGAGACTTTGCCAGAAAGGAGATACAGAGTTTCCCAGTGGAGCCGGCCTCCACATTGCTGGAGGAGGTGCTGACGACAGGGGGACTGGAGAAGGGGGTAGTGTCGGCGGTTTATGGGGTTATTTGGGAGGAGGAGAAGGCACCGCTGGAAGGGATCAAGCAAAGTGGGAGGAAGAGTTGGGAGTGGGTATGGAGGAGGGGTTCTGGTGTGAGGTGCTCCGGAGGGTGAATGCCTCCACCTAGTGTGAGAGGTTGGAGCTGATACAGCTGAAGGTGGTGTATAGAGCACACCTCACGAGGGCGAGGATGAGCCGGCTCTTTGAGGGGGTAGGAGATGTGTGTGAACGCTGCGGGGGGGGCCCCCCGCAAATCACGTTGTGGTAGTACCAGGTATTGCGGTACCTAAGAGGCTGATGACCATTGGTTAGACCCAGGAGTCTACCATTGGCTGTATTACGTAGCTCCGCCCTGACAGGCGGAGTATAAGAGATGGTGCCGTCCCAGCAGCCTTCACTTTCTGTACCGAAGCTGCTGGGGAACAAGTTCTAGTAGATTAAAGCCTTCAGTTATGAAATCACTTCGTCTTGAGTGTAATTGATCGCGCATCACACATTATATATATTTTGGTCCTGTCCAAAGTTGGAGGGTTTCTGGAAGGAAGTTTTTAGGGTAGTCTCTAAAGTGGTGCCGTGAAACTGGACCCGGAACCTCAGGAGGCCATATCCGGGGTGTCGGACCAGCCGGGCGCGGGAACATATGTTGTAGCCTTCACCTCGTTGATCGCCCGAAGGCGAATCTGTTGGGATGGGGATCAACACTTCCACCCTGTCCCCTGGCATGGCGGGGAGACCTGCTGGAATTCTTAACTCTTGAGAAGGTCAAATTTGAGCTGAGGCGAAGGATGGAGGGGTTCTACAATTCATGGGCGTTATTCTTATGCACTTTCGAGAGTTGGATCACATCGACCGTTAGGGGGGAGGGGTTGGGAAGGTTGGTGGGAGGGGGGCGGTGTGTGTTATTGGAGACTATGGGTGATTCTTGATTGATTTTTGTCATTTATTTATGTTAACATGCAGGCTAATGTTTGGGGCTTGGTGTGAGGATGGATTGTTATTGATATGGGGATTGACATTACATTCGTTGCTGATTATTGTTTATTGTTGGTGGGTGTAAACTTGGGAGAAAATGTGAAAAAAGAGGAGAATCAAAAAAAATGTTTTTAAAGATGGCGCCTAGATCTCTGGAGTTCGACTTGGTGGCCCTCGAGCCCCGGCAGAATGATTGGTGTAAACTTCGCCCATTGACTCTTTGTTTACTGAGGTTCAAGACCGGGAGTGAAAACCGGGCTGTCCAGCAGGAGAGCTACACCCCAGGGTTCAGTCACAGCCCGAAAACCGGGCTGTCCAGCAGGAGAGCTACACCCCAGGGTTCAGTCACAGCCCGAAAACCGGGCTGTCCAGCAGGAGAGCTACACCCCAGGGTTCAGTCACAGCCCGAAAACCGGGCTGTCCAGCAGGAGAGCTACACCCCAGGATTCAGTCACAGCCTCTAACACTATGAAACAAATATGGCATTGCAGCTGTGACTTTTGACCTCAATAGTGTTACGGTAAGATTGGGGAATATTTGGCTTTGTCTTGCAGGATGTTGACCTTACAATATATTTGCAGATGATCCAGAACCTGGGAGCATTGAAAACTGTGCAGAGGCCAGTGTCAAACCTCAAAAGGACACCGACCAGTTGGTAGAATGGGTGTGTAGGTGGCAGATCAAGTTCCATATGGAGAAATATAAAGTGATAAGTTTTGATAGGAAGAACATGGGGAGCCAGCATGAAATAGAGAGGCTCCAGAACAGGGGTTGCAGGAATAGCGGGAACTGGGTATACATGACCTTGGGTAGGGTGCTCTTTCCAAGAGTCGGTGCAGACTCGATGGGCCGAATGGCCTCCTTCTGCACTGTAAATTCTATGATAATCTATGATATATTCATAAGATATTGAAGGGCCAGGACGATTGAGAGAGCAGTAAATGTTTAAAAATATAGTGCCTTAGACTTAATTAATCGGGGGATAGAGTACAAGAGCGAGAAGATTATGCTGAACTCCTATAAGCCACTAGTTAAACCTCAGCTGGAATATGTGCAGCACAGTGGTTAGCACTGTTGCTTCACTGTGCCAGGGTCCCCGGTTCGATTCCCCGCTGGGTCACTGTCTGTGTGGAGTCTGCACGTTCTCCCCATGTCTGCGTGGGTTTCCTCCGGGTGCTCAGGTTTCCTCCCACAAGTCCCGAAAGGCGTGCTTGTTAGGTGAATTGGACATTCTGAATCCTCCCTCTGTGTACCCGAACAGTCGCCGGAGTGTGGCGACTAGGGGATTTTCACAGTAACTTCATTGCAGTGTTAATGTAAGCCTACTTGTGACAATAATAGTAGCAAGGATGCGAAGGCACTGACGAGAGTGCGGAGTTTACGGGAATGAGCAGCTTCAGTCATGAAGATAGATTGGAGAGGTTGGGACTGTTTTCCTTGGAGAGAAGGCAGAGAGGAGATCGGATTGAGATATTCAAAATCCTGAGGGGGCTGGACAGAGTAGACGCGGCGAAACTGTTGCCACTCATTAAAGGATAAAGAATGACAGGCACAGATTTGAAGTAATTGACAAAAGAAGCAAAAACGATATGAGGGAGCTTTTTCACACTGTGGGGTCAGGTCTGAAGTCCACTGCTTGAGAATGTGGTGGGGGCAGTTTGAAGCGAGGCATTCGAGATTGAATTAGATAATCGTTTGAAAAGAAGCAATCTAAAGGGTTACAGGGGGCGGGCACAAGAATGTCATTGTCTGAGTTGCTCATTCGGAGAACTGGTGCAGATGGGCCGAATGGCCTTTTTGTCCTGCCAAGGTTCTGAATCTTTATTATTTAAGTCTGTCTGGTCCAGGGAGCAAATGTCCTTTAGTGCTTGTTGGTCACTAGGAGAGCAGCCACGAGGGGAAAAACATGCGCGTTTCTAATTTTTTGTTATTTCCGGTAGCGCTCGTCTATCCAATGGCTTGTTGAATTCACTGCACTTTGCATTTTTGCATAACTTGCTTTGATTTCCCGCATTCCACAAGATCTGTTTTGACACTTCTACTTCTGGGTTAAGTAGGTTCAGTTTAATATGGCAAGAAATATAACATAAATATGTTTAATTTTGATGTGCAGAAATGTGAAAAATAATTTCCAAAGAATTTTACTGAATTGACTTCCTTTCTTTGAAGCGAGGGCCCATTCCATTCATCTAACGACCCAAGATTGTATCGATCGCCATTCACATCTAACGTCCAGACGGAAATGAAAGTACATCTCATTTCTTTGAGACGCACAAGAAATTAGTATTTCTGGACAGGAGACGTTTTCTGGCATATGTGGACCCAAATGGTCAGGACTGAGCCACCGCACAGTTGGTGATGTGGTTAGCACTGCTGCCTCACCCTGCCGAGGACCCAGGTACAATCCTGGTGGAGTTTGCACTTTCTGCCCCTGTCTGTGTTGGTCTCATCCCAGGTTAAATGTATTGCTCATGCTAAAATTGCCCTTTGTGTCCAAAGATGTACCAGCCTCCCCGAACAGGCGCCGGAATGTGGTGACTAGGGGCTTTTCACAGTAACATAATTTGAAGCCTACTTCTGACAAGCGATTTTCATTTCATTTTCATTTCATTTTCAAGATGTGTAGGTTGGGTGGGGTGACAGGGATAGGGCCGGCGGACTAGGTGGGCTGTTCTTCCTGAGGGTTGATGCAGACTCGATGGGCTGAATGGCCTCCTTCTTCTGCACTGACTGAATTCTATGATTCTAACCGATAGATGTGCAGGGTAGGTGATTGGCCACGTTAAATTGCCCCTTAATTGGAAAAAATTCTTCAAAACGGATGATCCAGCAACATTTCTGTTGCAAGTAAATGATACCAAATGAAAATAAAATGGGGCCGTTGTGCATTCAACCCAGATGCTCCAGCAGAAAAATATTTTGCGCAGACATTCTTGTTGTTCTTGTTTTGCTTGTCTAGGCTAGCCTTTTTATTACTCTATGGAATCCTTCCCTGCTCCCTTGTGCACTTGTCCAACTATTTGGCATATGTTTCAGAACATCTGTGTCCAAACATTTGTTGAAAGATGTTGAGCGATCTTGCTCCTTCTCTCGGTGGAGAGTGGCTGATACCTGTTCGGGCTGTAGTTTGCTGTGGGATTCCCATTTTTAAAAAAAAGCTTTTCCCTTTAGATAATGTACCTCGAGGAGCTTTGCTAATTGGGGGAAACCATTGTGACTTGTGCATATCCTGTGAATGACTTACTCCATCTCATGCTAAATTATCTGAGAGAGATATCTCCAGAAAGCAATTAATTGAGGCAACGTTAAAGTGAAATACTGCACTTGTCAGAAATTATCCCCTTTTCTCTTCCCATTCTGAAAATGAAATGAAAATCGCTTATTGTCACAATTAGGCTTCGATGAAGTTACTGTGGAAAAACCCCTAGTCGCCACATTCCGGCGCCTGTTCTGGGAGGCTGTTACGGGAATTGAACCGTGCTGCTGGCCTGCCTTGGTCTGCTTTCAAAGCCAGCGATTTAGCCCTGTGCTAAACAACCCCTTATTTTCCACCTCCTAATTCTTCCTGTTCCAATGGTTCCCTCTCTCACAAATGCCTCCCATGTGAATAAGTGACCCAGTGATCTCGATGCTCTCCAAGTGAATCAGATGCTGCTTCTGGAGAGCGGTTCCTACTGAATGTGAAATATAATTCCTTGTCCTCAGCAGAAAGATATTTGACCCAATTCTCTCTGCAGTTGTCTGAACATTTTTTTGAACACGAATCGTAGAATTTACAGTGCAGAAGGAGGCCATTCGGCCCGTCGAGTCTGCACCGGCTCTTGGAAAGAGCACCCTACCTAAGCCCACACCCCCACCCTATCCCCGTAACCCCACCCAATACTAAGAGCAATTTTGGACACCAAGGGCAATTTAGCATGGCCAATCCACCTAACCTGCACATCTTTGGACTGTGGGAGGAAACCGGAGCACCCGGAGGAAACCCACGCAGACACAGGGAGGATGTGCAGACTCCGCACAGACAGTGACCCACGCCGGGAATCGAACCTGGGACCCTGGCGCTGTGAAGCAATTGTGCTAACCACTGTGCTACCGTGCTGCCCGACTGGGAGATTTAGATTTTTGTATTCTGGAGATTACAAACTGGCGTGTGTGCATTTACCCGAAACAGTCCTCACTTCCTTTTACAAAGCTGCCTCTGACCAATAAGACACCATCTGCTGTTTCCACCTTATGGAAGCAGTGGACACAGCACTAAGAGAACTGACCAATATTGAAGGAGGAACATTTCATTACAAATCTGCATATTGAACACAACACGTTGTAGAATTTCTTTGTTCCCCTTTCGTTTGTTTTTTTTAGGTGTGGGGGCCTCTGGTGAAGCTGACAGCGACTCCACCCAGTGGTTTTCCCGACGGTGTGGGGGTGTCCACAATGGGAAACCCCATTAGCCAGCTGCCGGGATGGAGAATGCTGGGGGGGGGGGTCGCACCGGAAAGCGGATGTGGCGGGACAGAGGGTCCCATCCCAGCATTTACACTTCAGTTCCCTGGTCCACACTCCCCGGGGTCCTGAACCCAGGGCCCCGCGCAAACTCCCCATTGGCCGGGGGCCCTGCGCAATTGGCCTCAGGCTGGTCACTTAGTCCATGAAGCCCACCTTCTTAAAAGGAGCCACGCTACCACCCCCACCCCCACCCCCCCCCCCTCGCAAAGTCCCTTTAACATACTACCCCAAAACTATGTACAATGGTTAACAGGGCAACCAAGGAACGAGTCGATCAAGAAGTCCACCAGCTCGGAGACACGTGGTGTTCCTGGGCCTCTGTAACCCAGCCACCGGTTCGGCACTCCTGTGTGCGATCAACAGTCAATGCCACCTCAGGAGAGACACTTCAGGCAAACTAGCCCCCCCCCCTCCCAACCCCCCCCCCCCCCCCCACCCCCCCCAACCCCCGGCCGCAGCAGACGCAACAGATTGAACAGAAGTGGGGGTCTCTGACTTCTCTTGGAATGAGTTACAGGAGTATTCACTATGCTCGCTGGACTGTCAATTCCATGTCCGGGTCGCCGCCCCTCGATGACTCAGGTGCTCGATCTGCTTTTTTGATGGTTTTCCCTTTCACATCGACCACATAAATCACCGGCCCTAACCACACCCACCCCATCCTTCTAACCAAGTCAAACCGGCAGCAAAATCTCGGACCAAAACCAGGTCTCCCATCCAGAACAACTTGTCTTCCACCCCCCCCCCCCCCCCCCCCCTCTGCTCTGACCGCTGACTCTTGTGAGATAGCTAGCCTAGCTTTAATGTTCAGATTCCCGAGGTACCCGAGCCTTTCGGATTCAACCCCTTCATCTCGGGGAACTCGGGTGAGCGCCACAAACGGCCCTGACAATGGAGTTCAGACAGGATGGCACTTGTGGAGCTCCAAGGGGATCGGAGGCCCCCAGTTAGGGTGGTGCTCTAGCACTGGTGCCACCTGGATACTCTGGCAGTGAGCGAAGCTCCCTATTGTACAAAACGGGGCTCAGGGAGGCCTTGGCCACGAGTTCCCCATTCAGGCCCCATTTTCAACGTGAGTCAGGAACTTGGGGAATCGTGCCCACAAAGTCCAATCAGGTTCTCGACCAACAGCCCATGAGCAGCTCAGCTGGTGTGATCCTCTTGGTTAAATGCGATTGCGATGTACACATTGCGTTGTACAGCAATGAAGAATTAGCCAGCCTCTGGCACAGTAGTTTACTGGATTGCATTTCCATGGCATTCTTGACATTGGGTGGTCGGGGCCAGTCCTTGTGTGCTATATGTATTCTCTCTCAAAAATCATTGCCGGTGAAGGGGGTGCCATTGTCCAAAGCAAGTTACTCTGGAAGCCTATGAATGGAAAACAATTGATGCAACCGCGGCCGCTGAAGTTGTGGTCGCTATCTTTTGAACTGATGGTCACTTCGTCGTGGACATCTGCCAATCTGCCAGCACCAAAATCATCTTGCCCAGGGAAGGCCCCGCATAATCAACGTGAACTCTGGTCCACGAGCGACCTGGCCATTCCTAGAGGTAAAGGATGGTGGAAGGGAGGAAAGATTGCTGCATTTGGCAAGGGTGGCACTGTTGTACTAATTATTCAATGGCTTTGTGTCTGCCTGGCCACCAGATGCAACTGTGCGCCAGTGTTTTCGTTTTTGTCTGCCCTGTGTGGGTGCTATGAAGCTCCTGGAGGAGCCCCCTGACCTGAGGTAGATCGACACCCATGATCCCCCTGAATCACACCGTCTTCACATGTTAACCTGCCTTGACGAGTGGAGTGGAGCCTCCGCTGTTCAGACTTTTCGTTACGCCTCGCCTGTCAGCAGACGATCATTCCTTTGACCTTTTGAAAGATTAGGGTCCCTGATCAGGGTGTCAAGGAGTCTTTGGGCTAGAACTATCTCCTAGGGAACCAGTGGTAGTGGAATGCCCTTGGTTAGGGTTTAGGCAACTTAATAGATTTTCATTAGCAATTTGTGTAGCAGGTTGGTTCTGAAAAGCATAGTTGGAAGCTTCGAACAACAGGACCCAGTCCTGCATCCTTGCCGAGGCTATGGGTGGTATGAGCTTATCTCTCTCAACCAGTCCAGTGAGGCTTGTGGTCCTATGTCGAACCTTCAACTGTACACATACTGGTGGAATTTTGTCACACCAAATAAAACCGCTAAGCTCCCCCCCCCCCCCCCCCCCCCCCCCCTCCATTTGAGCATAGTTTAATTCTGCTTCAGAAAATGTCATTGAGGCAAAGGCAATCGGGCAATCAAAAAACCATCTACCTTGGAGGGTGTCACAGGTCGGCATGATTGGTGTCTCTGGCTCAAAATGCATCAATAGTTTTGGCGACTGAAATGCTTGCTTCACAACTCGGAAATCTTCCTCTTGAAGTTCTCTCCATTGCCACCGCTGATTCTGGTGTAATGGTGTCAATATTGTGGCTAGATTCAAAATAAACCTTCCACAGTAATTGACCATACCAAGGAAGAGCATAAGCCTGGCGACATTTTTGGGTGCATCAATGCGAAATCCTAGGTACATCACCTCCATGGCCTTGGAAGTGCATTGTTCACGTTTTAGGCAGACTCCTGCATCATGAAACGTCCTTAATACTTCCTCTAGGCTGGCTATGTGTTCTTCTGGTGTTGCGCCGGTGATCAGCAAGTCATTGAAGTAAACCATCACCGTGGGAATTCCCGGGAGACTCCATGTGCTGGAAGATAGAGCAGGTTAAAGTGATGCTGAACGGCAGTCTGATATACTGGAAGAAGCCTTTGTGGATATTGATTGCAGCAAACTTCTGAGACTCCTCATCGAACTTAAGTGCAGCTAGGCATGACTGAGGTCCAATAGGCGGGGCCCCCGTTGCTGGGCATGGAGATCTACAATTCGGGGAATCGGATACCGTTTGACCTGGGCACCTTGATTACTGGTATGTTTAGTCCCCGCAAATTCTTATCGACTAATCTGGTTTAAGGACCAGGATTATCTGCGCCGCCCACTCTGAAAACTGAACCGACTTAATGACCAGCTCTTCCAAAGATGTGCAGGTTAGGTGGATTGGCCATGATAAATTGCCCTTAGTGTCCAAAATTGCCCTTAGTGTTGGGTGGGGTTACTGGGTTATGGGGATAGGGTGGAGGTGTTGACCTTGGGTCGGGTGCTCTTTCCAAGAGCCGGTGCAGACTCGATGGGCCAAATGGCCTCCTTCTGCACTGTAAATTCTATGATAATTCTACGATCTCTATCGTTGCTTCAACTTTCTGATGCAATGCTTATGGCACTGGTCTGGCTCTGAAGAACTTGAATGTCGAATCCAGATTGATACTTATCTTGCTATCAGATATTTTGAAGATTTCCAGCCAGTTGAGCCTAATCTTCTGTAACCGGTCTCTTCCCAACAGGCTGGGGCAATGTCATCCCACAGCAGCCAAAGGCAGACTGCCCTCTGTAGGCCACTAGGGTCTTGGCTGTCCCAAGGATCTTCAAAATCTCCAGGTGCATGTCGATAGCTTGGCTGTAATTCTCTTCAAGTTTAAAGACTGTGGTCCTGCATGGAGATATTGGAAGGTCTGCTCACCCAATATGGTCACCCAAGCCCATTGTCAACTTCCATTTTAAAAGGGTCTGACGTTTACCCTGAAGACTATTTTAATCTGAACTTCATTTAACCGATGCATTGCATGTTCTTCTTCAGAGTTCTTCTCCTCTATGTTAAGTGGCGCTATGGACTGCTGCTGTTGCTATTTATTTTTGCATTGCCGCGGTTTTCCTCATGCAGTAATGTGCCCCCATTCGGTTGCAATGGAAGCACACTAACTCCTGAACATGACGTGTCTGCTGGGGATGGTTCCCCACTCGCGGCAATGATAGCAGCCCACCTCTTATTTGGTTTGACGTCCTGATTCCTTTCCACTCCTTGGGTTACAATCCTGTACTGAGGGCTGTGTTTAGCCCTGAGCTGCACCTGTTTATCCTGCCACAGACCTCTTGGCTGTACCACCCCATACTTGGTTAACTTCCCCTTCAGCCACACCTTAAAGCTAACTGGTGCCTTTTTCAGCATGCTCCATTGCCTGAGGAGCTATGGCCATCGCTTTGTCCATGTAATTGTAGTCTCTGCCAGAAGCTTCTTCTGGATATTAAGTTTATGGATCCTACAAACCAGCCGGTCACGCAGTATGTCATTAAGCGTGGTCCCAAACCCGATGCTCGAAGCTGGTGAAGCCTGGCTATGAAAACGGAGACACACTCTCTGTGATCTCTCTCTGTGGTCTCACACAGCAGAGTTGAACTTGTAACGTTGGAGGATAATCTGGTCAAATGTCTTGTCAGGTGCCTCTGGGGGCGAGAGATTCCTAATCAAATTATAGGTCTGGGTCAGAAGTATCACCTTCTGCTTGGGATTGCCTGGGATCTCGTTCGTGGCAAAGAAGGACCATGTTGTACTGACTCCATGACACCATTGACTGGTGTCCATGTGCCCCTGCATGATTGGTCCCGAGCTGGTCACGTGGTCAGTGAAGCTCACCGCCTTAAAGGATCCACGCTACCACAGTGTGACTGTCTCAGTCTGTATGTTTATAGTTGTTGGAAAATAATTGTTAGCTTGTAGCTCCGTGTATGAACTGTTATTTTATCCATGAGAGGCAAACTGTGACTCTCTGTTATAATACAAATTAAATCCATGAAGTTCTGGTAAAGGTAGCAAATTATATAAAAGCAAGATATTTAGTGTGAGAGTAATGGGAAGAGAGTTTGTTTTGCTGTAATATGTTTTCCCTAAATTTCCTTAGAAAGTATTCCTGTTCTTTTATTGCATTTACTAAGTAGCATCTATTTGACAGAAGTGAAGCAGCTGTACATTTTACAATCAAAATCTAAATATAGATCTCATCACCATTATAGAAATTTAAATCCACTTAATCCAGCTCCATGTCAAACCCAAACGCACATTGTCTCCTCATGATTGCAAAGTCATCGGTATTGTAGCACTGAATACTAAGCAGTGTTGAAGTGCTGGCAGACGTGCACATGGGAATATTGTGAAAACCATAACCACGGTAGCAAAGTGGTTAGCACTGTTGCTTCACAGCTCCAGGGTCCCAGGTTTGATTCCCGGTTTGGGTCACTGTCTGTGTGGAGTCTCCCCGTGTCTGCGTGGGTTTCCTCCGCGTGCTCTGGTTTCATCCCACAGTCCAAAGATGTGCAGGCTAGGTGGATTGGTCACGCTAAAATTGCCCATGGTGTCCAAAAGTTAGGTGAGGTTGCGGGGTTATGGGGATCGGGTGGAGGTGTGGGCTTAGGTAGGGTGATCTTTCAGGGGCTGGTGTAGACTCGATGGGCCGAATGGCTCCTTCTGCACTGTAAATTCTATGAACAGTGAAAGCTGCCAATGCGCTGGTCAGGCTGTAGAACAACAGAAATTGATGTTTCAGGACGAAGATCCTCGGTGTAGAAACATGTTTTTAATATTCGTTGGTTTGTGAGTGTTTCTGCAAAGCCAAGATTTATTGTCCTTTGGTGGTGAGCCATTTCCTGGAAAGACTGCACCCATAGTGCTTTGCACACAGTGCTTTGCACACCCATGGTGCTCTTTTGCAAGAAATTTCTAGCATTGTGACCCAGCAACTATGAAGGAAATGGTGATACAGTTCCATTTCAGGATGGTGTGTGACTTGCACATGGGAAATTTGCAAGTCACAATGTGTCTGTTGCCCTTCTAGGTGGCTGAGGTTACAGGTTTGGAGTTCTTGTACCTGGCTGTTCCATTGTTTGGTGTTCGATTATGCATGTCTTGTTGACCATTCGTTGTTGGGTCAGTCAAGACTGTGTGTGATGTGTTAGGCAGGTCGGTTCGGTGTGGACTGCACTTGATCCAGCGATGCGAGCAACAGACCTCTAACACTGTAGAAGATCCAACACTGTTTTATTGAATGATAGAACTAACATACATATTTAACTGTGGGTCGACACTATACTCAACTGACTGGAGACCTTGTAGTAGCCTGACCAGACTTACTAGCTACCGCATGGTGTTTGCACTGTGCTAGCTCGTGGACTCTGACTGTCTCAGTGGCTGGGTCCCGAGAGAGCAGGAAACCTAGTGCCCTCTGGCTTTATAGTGGTGGTGTCCTGTCTGGTGATTGGCTGCACTGTGCTGTGCGCTTGCTGGTCATCCTGTGTATCACTGCCTGTCTGCACTTCATTATATACATGCGTGGATATTATGACATCTCCCCCCTCTTTTCTTTTTTAAAATAAATACTAAGGTGTGGATGCTTATTTATTTATATATATATATATATATATACCTGACTATATACAGAAAGATGTCTAAACGAACGTTTATACATAGGAAGGTTGCGATAGTGCAGATACATTGCAAACAAAACGACATTTACAGAGGTCCAATTGGTGAAGTCACAAAAATGTACAGAAGCTCAGTCTATAGATTTAGTCTTTGTGGTGGGCGACAAATTCTAGTTGATCGCCGCAGAGGCGGATTAGGAGCCGCCTGAGCTTGGAGAGGCGGGATCGCTGGCATCGCGGTGAGCACGTGGACCGGCAGGATTGCCGGTAGATGGGTGGCCTCGTGGTAGGGTGGCCTCGTGGTAGGGTATGTCCGGAGGAGGCATCGTAGGCGGCGGGGCACGCCGGTCAGGTAGCGGGCGTGGAACTCTTCGCAGTGCCCGTCTGTTGTGCAGTAGCAGGAAGCCTCAGCCATACGGACAAGGAACGATCTTGGGGCAACTTGTTTGAGCACAACAGCTGTGGCTGACCAGCCGCCCTCAGGCAACTGTACGCGAACGTGATCAGTTGGGGCCAGCTCGGGCAGATCCATGGCATGAGCATCGTACGTGGCTTTCTGTTGGGCCCGTGACTGCTGTATTTTCTGTAGGACTGTGAGGTGGTCAAGGTCGGGAACGTGGATGGCTGGAACTGTGGTCCTCAGAGTGCGATTCATGAGCATCTGGGCTGGAGACAATCCAGTGGACAGTGGGGTCGCCCTGTATGCCAGCATCGCCAGGTTAAAATCGGAGCCTGAATCTGCAGCTTTGCACAGCAGCCGCTTAACAATGTGGACCCCTTTCTTGGCCTTCCCGTTTGACTGCGGGGAGTGGAGACTGGAGGTAACGTGATGGAAGTTGTAGGACTGTGCAAAGTCAGACCATTCCTGGCTGTAAAAGCAAGGACCGTTGTCGCTCATTACCGTGAGCGGTATCCCGTGCCTGGCGAACGTTTCTTTGCAGGCTTTGATTACCGCCTTCGACCTGAGGTCGGACAGTTTCACTACTTCTGGGTAACTGGAGAAGTAGTCGACCAGGAGTACGTAGTCATGCCCCTTGGCATGGAAAAGGTCTACACCGACTTTGGACCACAGAGAGGTCACAATCTCGTGCTGCTACAACGTTTCTTTGGGTTGAGCTGGCTGAAACCTCTGACAGGTAGGGCAGTTGAGGACTGTGTCGGCAATGTCCTGGCTGATGCCCGGCCAATATAACCGCCTCCCGAGCTCTGCGTCAGTATTTCGCGACCCCAAGGTGACCCTCATGGAGTTGGCCCAGCACCATAGCCCGCATACTCTAAGGAATTACGATTCTGATTCTGTCGAGTTTCAGAAGGATTCCCTCCACCACCGTCAGGTCATCTTTTACGTTATAGAACTGGGGTCATTGTCCCTTCTGCCAGCCATTGCTGAGGTGCTGCATCACGCGCTGCAGCAGGGAATCATTGGCTGTCTCCTCACGAATTTGGACCACCCGTTCGTCAGAGGCCGGAAGGTTCGAGGCACACAACTGCACTTGGGCTTCTATGTAGCAGATGAAGTCACTTTGTTCATGCGGTGTGGTAATGGACCTGGATAGGGCATCTGCAACGATCAGCTCTTTACCTAGCGTGTAGACCAGTTCGAAGTCGTAGCGGCGTAGCTTTAGAAGAATACGCTGTAACCGAGGTGTCATGTCGTTTAAACCCTTCTGGATTATGTGGACTAGAGGTCTGTGGTCCGTCTCTACCGTGAATTTCGGCAGGCCATAAACATAATCGTGGAACTTGACTATCCCTGTTAGGAGGCTCAGGCACTCCTTCTCAATCTGAGCGTACCGTTGCTCAGTGGGTGTCATTGCCCTGGAGGCATACGCCACTGGAGCCCAGGATGCGGAGTCATCCCGCTGAAGGAGCACCGCCCCAATGCCGACCTGGCTTGCATCAGTTGATATCTTGGTTGGGTCGAAGAATGCTTGGACCGGGGCTGTTGTGAGTTTTGCTTTCAGCTCGCGCCATTCCTCTTCGTGTGGGCAGCCACTGGAATTCCATCGACTTTTTGACAAGATGGCGGGGGCCGTGGTGTGGGATACCATATTGGGAATGAATTTCCCGAGGACGTTTGACCATTCCGAGAAAGCGGAGGACCGCCTTTTTGTCTCCGGGGTCTTCATGGCGTTGATCGCCGTGACCTTGTCTGCGTCTGGCCGCACGCCCTGCTGCGAGATGTGGTCACCTAGGAATTTGATCTCCGATTGACCAAATAAGCACTTGGCCCTGTTGAGCTGAAGACCATGTTCATGGATTCTTTGGAATACCTTCTTGGGGCGAGCGATGTGCTCCTGGGATGTTGTGGACCAGATAATGACATCGTCAACGTACACTCGCACCTCCTCGATGCCCTCCATCTGTTCCATGATGCGATGAAATACTTCGGAGGCAGATATGATGCCAAAAGACATCCGGTTGTAGCAGTAACGACCGAACGGAGTGTTGAACGTGCACAGCTTGCGACTGGACGCGTCCAGCTGTATTTGCCAAAAACCCTTGGAGGCGTCGAGCTTAGTAAAGAATTTGGCATGAGCCATCTCACTGGTCAACTCTTCTCGTTTTGGTATCGGGTAATGCTCCCTCATGATGTTGCGGTTTAGATCCTTAGGGTCAATGCAAATGCGAAGCTCCCCTGACGGCTTCTTGACGCAGACCATGGAGCTGACCCAGTCTGTGGCTCTGTAACATTTGATATGATGCCCTGGTCTTGGCGGTCCTGTCATTTCTTCTTCAGACGATCCTTGAGGGGCGCCAGCACCCGGCGAGGTGCATGAATTACAGGGGTGGCGTTCGGCTTGAGCAGGAATTTGTATCGGTATGGGAGCGTGCCCATTCCGTCGAACACGCTGTGGTACTGCGTGATGATGTCATCTATGTCGGCTTGCAAGTTTCCATCGGGCGAGGCCGTCGCCGGTGATGATGACATGGTGTGGACGCGTTGAACAACCGACGATTTCAAACCGCAGCGTCGCTTTGATCGCCTTA
This sequence comes from Scyliorhinus torazame, assembly GCF_047496885.1. Lineage (NCBI taxonomy): Eukaryota > Metazoa > Chordata > Chondrichthyes > Carcharhiniformes > Scyliorhinidae > Scyliorhinus > Scyliorhinus torazame. The sequence goes on from NC_092716.1 coordinate 261,566,831, forward strand.
TTGGATACCTCCAGTTGACACGAGCCACTGGCAGCTATGGCATTGCCATTGTAGTCAAGGAGCTGGCAGGCCGGTGGAAGAATGCTTGGTTTGGCGCAGATGGTGTCGAGGTCGGATTTCGAGATGAGGTTCGCCGATGCGCCGGTGTCCAGTTTGAATCGGATGCGAGCCTTGTTCACTGTGCGGACAGCAGACCACACGTCATCGGGATCCACACTGAGGATCGAGAGGCGTTTCGCCGTTGTGGTGGAAGGCAGCGCATGTGTAGTTATAATGCCCCCCGGTGCGGGGACTTGAGGCACTCAGCATCAGGGTCTGTTGGGCTGTCGGGATCGTACTCTGGCATGCCTTGTATTGAGCGGACACCTCTGCGCCACAGCTGGGATCGCTGGCTGCTGAGCGGTGGAGCAGATCTGCAAAGGGCTGCGTAGTGGCCAAGCTTGCCACACTAGACACCGGCGTCCTTTTGCCGGACATTGCTGCTTTAAGTGGGCGGAGCCACAATTCGGACACGTCATGACGCCGACGTCAGCACGTTCCATGCGCCATCGCGCATGAGCAGTGCGGTCAGTCGACGTTCGCACCTGCGCAGTCGGGCTCATCGTCCACTCGGTCGTGGGGCGCATGCGCAGGGACCCTGGAAAAGCCTGCGAAACGGCCACTATCCTCGATGCTCAGGCCCTGCATTTGTGCAATGGCCTGCACCCGTTCCGCCTCGTGGGAGGCCAGCTTCGCAGTTTCTGCCGCCCTGATGTGGGAGTAACGATTCCTAGCATGCTCATGGACAACGCACGTCTCGATAGCGACCGAGAGGGTCAACTGTTTCACTTTCAGGAGCTGCTGCCGAAGGGAGTCGGAGTGGACCCTAAAAACAATCTGATCCCGGATCATGGAATCAGCCGTCGAGTCATAGTTACATGACTGCGCGAGGAGGCGGAGATGGGTGACGAAGGACTGAAAAGGTTCATCCTTACCCTGAATCCTCTGCTGGAAAACGTACCGTTCAAAGCTCTCATTCACCTCAATGTCGCAGTGGCTGTCAAACTTCAGCAGGACTGTTTTGAATTTTGTTTTGCCTTCGCCGTCAGCGAACGTGAGGGAGTTGTAGATGTGGATGGCGTGGTCCCCCGCGGTGGAGAGAAATAGCGCGATCTTCCTGGCATCCGATGCTGCTTCGAGGTCGGAGGCCTCGATGTACCAGAGGAACTTTTGCTTGAAGAGCTTCCAATTTGCGCCGAGGTTGCCGGAGATGCGGAGCTGCGGAGGAGGCTGGATGTTTTCCATGTCACCGGATGGCTGCTTGCTGGTCAATGCTGATTCACTCGAGGTAGGTCCGTCAATTTTCAATATCACTCCGTGGTACCATGGTGTGTTGGGCAGGTCGGTTCGGTGTGGACTGCACTTGATGCAGCGATGCGAGAAACAGACCTCTAACACTGTAGAAGATCCAACACGGTTTTATTGAACGATAGAACTAACATACATATTTAACTGTGGGTCGACACTATACTGAACTGACTGGAGACCTTGTACTAGCCTGACCAGACTTACTAGCTACCGCATGGTGTTTGCACTGTGCTAGCTCGTGGACTCTGACTGTCTCAGTGGGTGGGTCCCGAGAGAGCGGGAAACCTAGTGCCCTCTGGCTTTATAGTGGTGGTGTCCTGTCTGGTGATTGGCTGCACTGTGCTGTGCGCTTACTGGTCATCCTGTGTGTCAATCACTGCCTGTCTGCATCTCATTATATACATGCGTGGATATTATGACCGTGTGCGGTTACAGAAACTGAAAACAAGCAAAAACATGGTGGTGCTTCCATTTATTTGCTGCCCTTGTCCTTCTCGGCGATAGTGGGTTTGGAAGGTGTTGTCGGAGAATCCTTGATGAGTTGCTGCAGTGCATCGTGTAAATGGTGCACACTGACGCCACTGTGCTTCAGTGTGGAGCGAGTGAAATGTTTAGGGTGGTGGAAAGGATGTGGATCAAGTGAGCGTCTTTGTCCTGGTTGGGGTTAGGCTCGTTGAGTGTAGTTGGAGCACATGGAGAGTATTCCATCAGATGGTGGACAAGCTTTGGGGAAATGGGAGATGAATTGTTCAGTGCAGGTGGATTCAGATTGTGTCAATACCAGAGGAGGTACAGGTAGAAACTAATGCATAATAAACCCCAAGGCAAAACAGGATCCAGTGGCCAAAAAGTCTGGTAGAAGGAACAACAGGAATTTTGACCAAGTGTGCAGGCTATCCAGCAGTTCCAGTGGAAATATAGTTACTGTCTGAAGTTAAAGTCAATGTTTAAGACCTAAGCTGCAAAATGCCTGATGGAAAGATGGGGTGCTGTACCTTTGAGCTACATTGGAACAATGTAGGAGGCTATAGATAGAGGTCAGAGTGGAACAGCAAGTGATGGGGAGCTTGGGGTCATAGCTGAGTCCAAAAGAGTTGCTTCCCTATTCAAATTTCTATTAGTGTTAGAAATCATAATTGTAGTCTTTATCAGCTGACTCCTTGTTTTGTCACAAACTTAGAAAATGTTCTCCTCCAGTTCCAAGGAAGCAACACCTGAGTTAGTCATTGGGCACGATCAACTAACTGGGAACAAAGTCCCAAGCGAGCATGTTTAGCCGCATATTTCCTGGCGCTCCTGTTGTGTAAGGGGCCTCAGCGGGGAACGCGCGGTCAAGGCCACACATAGCCCTGTTTTGTACACTGGGGAGCTCCGCCCGCTGGAACTCCCCATTGTAGCGAGATTGGGACACCATTTTTGAATGGCGACCCGATCGCCGAGGCCCCCAAAGCGACCCCTAACACCCCAACCCCCTGCCCGAACGCAGTGTTGGAGGACACACCGACCTGACACCCAGGTGGCACTGCCAGGGTGCCCAGGTGGCACCAGCAGTGCTAAGGCACCACCCTGCCCAAAGGGCATGCAGCTGGGGTCCTCCAATCGCCAGGGAGACCCCCTACCAGTGTTGTTCCATCTGGTCCCTGTTTGTGGGGACCTGTACCAAATCGTGCTCGCCCGAGGTGTCTGAGGCAAAGGGGATGAATCCCAAAGCCTCAGGCACCTCGGGAATCTGCACATTACAGTGAGGCTCGCTGTCCCGTTCTAATATGCAGATTTGCCAAAAAATGATTTCAAAGTCTCGCGAGATCCCATTGGATCTCGCACGGTGTTGGGAGCCGGGTAGATTCCTGGAGTGGGGCCCCCTGTCTTTTATTGGCCATGGCGAGTGGTGTTTCGGGTGCAACGTGACCATTGGTTCGTGCCCATTGAGTCTCTCCCTGCTCAGATGTTTAAAAATAGCTGTTGATGCCATGTGTACACGAGCCATGGCAGCAATATTGTTTCGGTTCCGTGTTACAATAATTGGCAGTCGCGCAGTTAGAAATAGAATGACACATCAGGTATTCCTATTGATTTCCCAAAAGATTCAGCAGTGCAGAGATTTTTCAATAGCTTACATAAATAATGGACTGTTAGCAAAACAATTTTTTTTAATGGATGGATGTAGTAGACAGTTTGATTGGCATTGTGCAACAATTGCTAAATATTATCCAAATAAGGCTCCACTATTTTTTTTAAAAATTGAATGATGAGAATGCACTTTTTTTTAAACCGGGACTTTTTTCAACAGTTATAGCCGCACTATTCAACCTATTAACCTATACGTGCAGGACATGGAGTATACGTGCAGGCACATGGAGAGTATTCCATCAGATGGTGGACAAGCTTTGGGGAAATGGGAGATGAATTGTTCAGTGCAGGTGGATTCAGATTGTGTCAATACCAGAGGAGGTACAGGTAGAAACTAATGCATAATAAACCCCAAGGCAAAACAGGATCCAGTGGTCAAAAGGTCTGGTAGAAGGAATTAGCCTTATTAACCTTTCCGTGCAGGACCGATCATTGAGGTGTAGAATCAGAGGAATTATTCAACAAAATAAAAGACTTGAAGTCCATTTCATCTGCAGCCATCCTGGTAATCACATGATACAACAACAATGGGGTTGCTGATTAATCATGGCAACCCACCTCCATTAATTAGTCTGCAACAGACTCAGACAAGAGTTAAGGAACATCCATCCATGGTGGAGATCTTTGGGAGCCATAAACCAAAGTCACCTGTTTCCCTAGAGTAGACTTCATGTAATGTTTCAAATTACTCCTCTTGTGATCCCAAAGTATTAATTTCTGTAAGAATTGTTTGAGGAAATAAAAACCTTTTTGGCAAGTACTGTGCCTGCCATCGTAGAAGCTATTGCATTCTTCTATTTGCCTCGCTAAGAAAGGAACTCGCATTTATAGTATTGCTAGAAGCTCCTGAAAAGCCTCACTGTTAGTTGGCCTGTTGGTCATTCTTGCGTTCTGTTTTAGACCAATTCCACAGCTAATCTGCATGCACACTGTGGTAGTCGACCACTGATGTATAGGTTTTACGGTAAGGCCCCTGGACTACAGGTACGGGGGTAGATCCATGCCTGCTGGCTCCGCCCAGTAGGCGGAGTATAAATGTGTGTGCTCTCTGAACAGCAGCCATTTCATCAGCTGCTGCAGGAGGCCACACATCTGTGTGTAATAAAGCCTCGATTACATTCGACTCTCGCCTCGTCGTAATTGATAGCGCATCACACACATCGCAAACAGGAATTAAAACTAGAAGTAGTATTTATTGAGCTGGAATCGATTGGCTTACCCAATCACCAAGAAGTACTCAATTGCCATCTTTTTGTAAACATTTTTAAGGGAATACTGTACGTTTATCAACAGGTAACTCCCGTTTTTACAAAGTAAGTTTGGGCCGAGTTCATTCCAGTAAAAAAGGATTTTCCTTAAGCGATAATGTGGAGTTCTCCCTTTGAATTATAGTAGCAAAATAATCTGGGAACAGTGATTATGGCCAAACGGGAAAAAATAAACCAAATTAACGCACTCGCCAAACAAGCAAGCGTGTCAGTAAAAACCAACATTTCCCAACAACAATAATGTCTCTGTCTCTTTTGCAAGGTACACTTCAGCTAATCTCGAGTTCTTGGGAAGGTGTCAGCTATATGACCCGCTGTGAAGGCGGTGCTGTCGGTCTGTCCAGCCCAGAACTGTCGAACACAATAGGCACAATACTGCAGTGCTGACTGTGTTTGGCTACTGGCATTATTGAAAAATTGTACCTGCAGCGCAGAAAGAGAATTTCTGCCGACAGCAGAAGTCAGCCTCTGTCAATTGGTTCTCCAGCGTTATCAGATTAGTTATTTCCAGGGGGGGGTTTTGATGAATCTTTGAGACTATAAACTGTGCATGTAGATCAACACGAGCCTATCCCTCTAATGGGTGCGCATCTGCGCAACGTTTGCGTTCTGGTACATTGGCAATTTTATTTCCATGAGTTCCTATTCCATCCAAACATTAATGCAGCATTATATAATACATAGTTGGGTTTGGGAAAAAAACCAAAACATAATCACATCCCAATAATGTCCTAACATTCCCCATGAAGATGATCAATAACCGATATTAATAGATCCACTATGGAAAGGACAGGAAGAATCTGAAGCCAGTTATAAGATGAATCTAAGTTGCTGTACACCTGAGTAACGCCCAACATTCACCCTGTGCCATTACAAGTCCACAAGCCTGTCCATAAAATCTACATTTCCAGGTCATTGATAATACATTAATTTGGGATTTACCTGTAATTGTGAAATTAGGCCAATATTAATGGCTTTAAACAGGAAGTCTTTGATGCCACAGTTCCTGTTGGGCAACACTGAGGCAAGCTGAACGATTTCTATCCAATGATCAACCTAGCTTATGGAAATTGAAATTTGCTGCATCTCAATATCCAGAGGTTCTGGTATGGCACAAATGATTAAAAATTCTTGTGGCAAGAGCTGAACCATGGTGAGAGATGGCTGTTGTTATGGAGACAGGGGTAGGCAGGCTTGGTAAAGGAGCAGATTTGGGACCTCGTCTTGTGGTCAAAAATGGCACTAAGGTTGTGAAAGGTCTCGTTCAACCTCGAGACTTATTGGAGTGGTTGCCTCGGGAACAGTTTGTGATGAGTTGCTTCTGCTTTACATTGAGGCCGAGACGATCACTGTAATGTGAATGCCGAGCTAGCCATCTAAAATGTTTCTATTTCTACCCCTGAAACCCATGCACCGAGAGAGACAGGAATATGCAAGGATGATATTAAATGTTTCTTTCCAAAAATCGATTCAGTTTATTAGATAATCGTTTGAACTGTTTTTAAAATTTATTTCTGCGAGATAGCAGCATTTTAATCGAGGATAATTCTGCTTCCAGCTGCCATGTTTTTGGAACACTGGAAAAGATGCCAAATGAGGCTCATATACAAATGGGATCTTGCTGGATTTGAAGAGGAGGAGGTTAGCCTTCAAAAAATGTTTTCTAAAAAATCCTTCAATTTGTATTAAACAAACCATCTTTTGTCACTATTTTTTGCAGTTTAATAATACTTGTTTCTTCTTCTGTTGCTGACTGCCTGAAGGAACGATTAAAGGTTGGAAATTTTTAAAAACTAAATACGAACATCTTTCACAAGCTTGCCTAATCACGCTTCTGTAAACTTGTTGCTGGGAGTTGGAGGGTGCCTTTCGATGCAAACTCGATGCATTTTTAAGCTTTAGTGCTTTTGCTGTTCTTCCTAAGTGTTCCATTGCAGGAAAACATGAAGCTTTTTGTAATTGATGAGTGTTCTTTTTAGTGTTGGATTATCTTCGAGTGGGAGGGAATCTTTCCTGTGGGGGCTCTCAATTATTTCAACTGGGTAACTTGTCTGCCTTTGGCATCTCCGGTTAATCTTGATAAGAAACTGGGAAACCTGGTGGTGCTAATAAGGCTCATTTTATTGTTTCCCCTTTCCATGATTTTTAACCAGCCCAGGTACAACAATCTACCCAATAGAAAGTATTCTGCTGGAATGACTGGAAATATTTTTTCAGTGGTGCAGCCACTGGTTTGGGCATTGTGGGGGGGGGGGGTCATCCGTTTAACCATTTCTTTACATCCTCTCTTGTCATTGCTGCCTTGGAGAGCTGTTCCTTTCCTGTGCAGTTGGGGATCTGTGCATTCTTAGCATCAGATATGCATATGTTCAATAGGCCCTCGACTAGTGTGGATAAAAGCTGCAGCAAGCCTTCTCACACAGCCACAGCGAGGATTGAGGATCGCTTACCTCTGCTTTCTTTTGGCGTCTAGTTCATGACTTGTATTTCATGTTTTGTCTCGACACGTTGGCCAGAATTCTCAAGTGGTCAGGATTCAATTTTTTCCCGTCGTCAGTGCACCGCCCATCGGCAGGATTCGGGGTGGCCTAGGTTGGTTTCGATGGGAAATCCCATTGACAAGTGGCGGAAAGATAAAATCCCACCCCCAGCGAACGGCCTGCGACCTAGAACCACGCAACTGGGGAACGGAGAAATCTGCCCATTATCTTGTTGGTGTCTTTGGTTCATATCTGTTGCTGCATATGGTGTCATGCCTCAGAAGATTGTTGTTCAGTTAGCAAGAGTTTTTTAAATGTGGACAGGAGCCTTCTGTAAGTCACATTTTCTGGCGGTAGAATAGAAGTGTCAACAAAGCAAAGTCAAGAGGTGAAAGTGTCTAGAACAATGAATACTGTATAGATCTTGGGTCACAACTGGTAAATGTTATGGCTTTCTATCAAGTATTTCTGTAAACTGTGAATCACCCATTGCTTTTAGATCAAATCTTGGGGTCGGGGGGGTGGGGAAATGAGGTTGGAGGTCAAGAGAAATGGCCATATTCTTAGTCTATTTTTGTTTGGCATCAATTTTTCTTTCAGTTTGTATACATTGAGTTTTCTCGCTTTCTCCCCCTCCCCCTCCCTCTTCCCCCCCCCCCTCTCCCCCCCTCTCTCCCCCCCTCTCTCCCCCCCTCTCCCCCCCTCTCCCCCCCCTCTCTCCCCCCCTCTCTCCCCCCTCTCTCCCCCCCTCTCCTCCCCCTCTCTCCCCCTCTCTCCCCCTCTGAAAATGCACAGGATCATCCACGGCCTGAATATGAGGCCAAGGTTCTGAATAAAGTGTTGAAGAAAGAACTTCAAATGAAGGAAGAGGTATGGACAGACTGTGAAGACAATTAAACCTTGCATTTTATCTTCAAGGCTTGGTTAAAATATTTTTACAAATGTCAGAGTTTTTGTGTTCACTATTTTCATTGATTTATGTAATTAAGTTGCTGTTGTTGCTATAATTGTATATGAATAATTGTACTTCTTTATTAAACACGGGCAGCACGGTAGCACAAGTGGATAGCACTGTGGCTTCACAGCGCCAGGGTCCCAGGTTCGATTCCCCGCTGGGTCACTGTCTGTGCGGAGTCTGCACGTTCTCCCCGTGTGTGCGTGGGTTTCCTCCGGGTGCTCCGGTTTCCTCCCACAGTCCAAAGACGTGCAGATTAGGTGGATTGGCCATGATAAATTGCCCTTAATGACCAAAAAGGTTAGGAGAGGTTATTGGGTTACGGGGATAGGGTGGAAGTGAGGGCTTAAGTGGGTCGGTGCAGACTCGGATGGGCCGAATGTCCTCCTTCTGCACTGTATGTTCTATGTAAACAACTTGACATTGGGGGTCTGGTCGGCATATTCTGTTGTGACATTGTCCTCCTCCATCTGAGCTAAGAATGTGAACCCCATCCCACCCGTTGAAGTCACCATCATCTCTTTGGCTACCCTATTGTACAAAATGGCAGATACAACCCAAGATGAGACTGTTGGTTATTGTAGGCCTTTTGGAGAAGTGCCTCACCGATAGCTACTTAAATAAAGGGTAAAATCTAATCGTGTTACACTTGGGAGATTCCTTTCCTGGTCTGGAGTATGGACACATTGTCAGAAGAAAGTGAGAGGAGCCTCACTGTTCATCTGGCACGTTCTCTCTAAGGCCTGAAAGGGTCTGATGCAGATGTTGGGTTTAAGAATGGAGCATCTCCACATCATTTTTTTTTTTTTTTTGAAAAATATTTTATTGAGGCATTTATATATTCACACAACAAACCAACAAACATAATCACAAATTAAAACAACCAACAGGGCTACAAATAACAAACTCCACAAAATATAAACGACTGCCATCTCCGGGAAAATCCCGTCACAGAACCCCTCAAGGTGAACTTTATTTCTGGTCACTCGCCCACAGCCCCGCTTTCAGGGGTCCCGAGTCCCTCCTTTCCAACAATGTCCTTCTCCGGGTTACCAGGGAGGCAAAGGCCGAAACATCGGTGTCTCTCGCACCCTGGAGACCCGGATCTTCCGACACTCCGAAGATCCCTAACTCTGGACTCGGGACCACCTTCAGGACCCCCGACATAACATCGGCAAACCCCTGCCAGAATCTCCCAAGCTTCGGACATGCCCATGTGGACATGATTCGCGAGCCCTCCCCCGCACCGCCCACACCTATCCTCCGCCCCTTCAAGAAACCTGCTCATCCTGGCCACAGTCATATGTGCCCAATGGACCACCTTTCAACTGGATAAGGCTAAGCCTGGCGCACAACGAGGATGCATTCAGCCTCCAACTCCCCCATCCAACTCTTTCCCCCCCACTTGTGCTTCACTACCTCTATCGGGCTCCCTAACATTTCCCCATCTTGGAGAAGCTTCCCTCCCTCCACTCCCCTTTCAGGAAAAAAAATCAATGATTTAAATAGCTTGGCATTGGATCCCTTTTGTTAGCCTGTGATAATGCTGTGTGACTGAACTTAACACCTGTCTATGTGGTCATTTTCCCTGCCGGACCTCCAGAAGTCATCGGAAGGAGTGGAGGAACTACCAAACAAATGGAAAAACAGAGTTTGGTCTGCTATGGCCGGGGTGAAATTGGTACTAGTTGAAAATAAAGCTTCTTTATTTTTTTGTTCCCAAGTTTGTTCAGAAAGACATGGGGCTGAGGTCGTTTGTTCGAAAAGAAAAAGAAAAGTGCCACTCATTGCATTGAAATATATTGGTTAATGTCAGCTGCTATTCCAATCCCATTTCACCCTATTTCATTAAACCACTCTTACTACTTCAGTTAAGAAATTAAAATGGTTTGCCTTGTTAGGGCTATTGGTTTGAAGTGCTTCCTATTAGGATTTCATCTTCAAGGGGGTGCTGGTTTGGTATACCGCCCCAGATGCTGTCTCACCACTCTGAGGGCTCCATTTATAACAACGCATTGTTCAATTAGATTAAATGTTTCTCTTTCCATAAACAAGTGAGTGAAGCATTTGTACCAAAACTCATCTAAATTTTGAAGAAGCAGAATGACTTTCAAAGCGCCGGTCTTTCTCAACAAGCTAATTGTTCTTGTTTTTCAAACCTGTTTCACTTTGTTAAATAGTCAGTAATACAGCTCATTCAGAATGGCTGTGCATGCGAATAATTGTGTAGACACCTTTTTAATTCCGTTTTGTTCCCAGTCACGTTAGTCTGGTTGCCACTGTGCATGTAATTCGTGATTGGTGCACCGTGTGACATGACCTGTGATGCTTGTCTAGTAGTGGCTTCACGTGTTGTAGCAGTCGTCGCTCAGGGACTTAAATGTGCTAAGCTTCTAGTTTTGAAGTTTGTCCTTATTTAATATTACACGGTCGTATCAAACAGCTTGAATTTACAGACACCTGGTGAGGACTTGAAACAAACCAAACCGGTCATCGTGTAATCGGCAAGTTCAGTGGAAAGTGTAATGACAAAGGTGTCCCATGATTGAAATGGGAATCGAAAGCGGCAATTTATTAGCAAAGGTGGAGTGCGAGACTTTCAAAGGGGAAACCCCTGTTCATTAGTTCACCATTGTGGCTTGATGTTTGTACTTTGGGTTCACCTGAAGTCAGGTTAGCTAACCTGTGCTTGCGGAAGGACTGGAGGAGATATCTCTTTCTGCAATAATTGATACATTTACAAAGTGTGTGTGCAATTCTCAAATTAACTTGAATAAAATATATTAAATGTGAGGTGATGCATTGTGGTAGGAAGAGTCAGGGAGCTGAATGCTACGAATCTTAATTGAGGGAGAGGATGTGAGAGTACAGATCTACAAATCACTCAAAATAGTGGCACGCATTAATGTGACCATTAAAAAATAAAGACAAATTAAACACTGGAATTTGTTTCTGAAGGCATAGAATTGAAAAGCAGGAAAGTCATGTTTAAACTTGTATGGGATCTTGGCTGGATTATCCTCGGACCATAAAAACTTCTGGTCTCCATGTTATCAAAAAACATCAAGGCACAGGACTGGCGGGGGTGCAGAACATTTACACGCTTGTCTCCAGTGCTGAGAGATTATAAATACCAGGAAAGTTCAAACGGACTGACTGGGACTATCTTCTCTAGAAAAGATTAAACTGAGGAGTTACTGAATAGCAGTCTTTAAGATTAAGTGATGTGGGGGGAAAATATTCTGTTTCCACTTGTTGGGGGAAGACAAAAGTTAGACACCACAAATACAAGACGGTCACTAATAAATCGAGTAGGGAATTCAGGAAGAAGGTCTTTACCCAGTGGCAAGATTTTTGAGATGTGTTGCTTTAATGAATAGCTGAGGCGGACGGATAATGGATTTAAGGGGAAGCTGGGTGGAAGGAATAGGATGTTGTTCCGATGGGTTTGGATGATGGGATTTTTTGGGAGGGGGTAAAATGGTGGCGCATTAGAGTGGGGAGGAGGGGAGTGGGGTTGTTGGTGGAGGTCATGAGTGCAGGGAGCCCAATGTTGAAAGGAGGCAGTTGATGGGGGCACCCTTCCGCCCCAACCTTTCCTCCCACCTTCACCCGAGACCTGATCAGGGTCTGCTTTTGTTCTTCCTCCTGACCCAACCCTGAATTCCTCCCGCTAGCTTCAAAGTTGAGGCTGGGTAGGAAACAGCCCTTAGTGGTCAGGTCATTAATTGGTCATTTAAAGGGCCTCAACTTGTGCAAGAGTGAGCAGTCAGGCCTGGGCTTCCTGTATCTCACTGTACAATTTTGAGAGCCTGATGGGAAGGCCATTAAAGAAATTGTATATGGTGAGACCGCCTGTAGACCCACTGGCGGTAAATGTAAAATTGGATGTGACCCCTCTGCCTGAAGTACTCTGCCTAGTTGGTTGAGTGAGATGCAGATTTCATGGGTAATTGAAATATACACAGATGGAAACATCGGAACTGGGACTGACAGGAGTGGGAGACACCAAGAAAGGTGCACAACAGCCAGAGAGCGGTCAAGGGTTTTGTCCTCCCTGGGTGACGTGAAACATAATTGTGGTCAAGATTGCCCCATCCCTAGCTGAAGAAAGATGTGGCACAGCAGCTGGCAAAGAGGGCAATTCCTGGATGGAAAATGTTCAGCAAAATCTTGTGCCTCCCCGTGAGTCTGACTTGAGGCAGAATCAATTGGAGGGGAGGGTGGCGAGTGTGGACACTCCACCCTCATTGATGGCTGTTCCAAAAAAGCCTGTGGCTGGCATTCCCACCGCCAATTTAGGCCCAGAAGTGGGCAAAGGTGCTCGGTGCCTGATCCGATGCACTTCCTGCCAACCCCTCCCTTCCATTTATTCTGCCGTTACTCACCTGTGCCTGGGTCCTTCCTTGATCTGAGGCCTCAGGTGGGTGTCAGACTGGCAGCAGCTGCCACCTACCCAATGGTGCTGCTGAGTACAGATGAACAGTCAGCCTCCGACTGACCAGCCTCTGACTGGCCAGCAGCCCGCAGCAGGCAGGGCTTGTGCCCCTGGGTCCTTGATTCTGGTGGGAGCCCTGGTTAGTGCCTGTTAGTGCAGTGACCCTTCCTGAAAAGAGGTGACATTGGGATCGTGCCAGTTCTCTAGCTAGTGCCCGAGATGGTCATTGCCTCCATAAGATTACACTCCGGCTGGTTATTGGGCCCGGCCTAGGAAGGGATGAGAAAGTATTACAGAATACCGAGCTTATAATGGAGAAGTGTCAGCCGGTCCTTTTTTAAATGAACCATTCTTGATTACTCATTTATTTCAAAGCAATAAAACTTCAAATTTTGGGGCACAAGCCTTTATCACACCAAAGGAAAAGCGATAACTCGCAGATTTAATACAGGTTTTTATTCCCCAGTTCCTTACATGAGGGGCTGTTTAGCACAGGGCTAAATCGATGGCTTTGAAAGCAGACCAAGGCAGGCCAGCAGCACGGTTCAATGCCTGTACCAGCCTCCCTGAACAGGTGCTGGAATGTGGTGACTAGGGGCTTTTCACAGTAACTTCATTGAAGCCTACTTGTGACAATAAGAATTTTCATTTCATTTCATTATCTAAGTTGCACTTCACAGGTTTTTGACCGTAAATCTGAATGCTATCTCTCGATTAACAAAAGGCTAGGAATTGCCAAGCTATCTGGTGCATCAAAACACAACTGATCCTGACACTACCTTATTTTGATATTGATGGCATAGGGCTATTTATAATATCCACTCCTGAATCTTCCCTCACTTCCTCCAACCTCTCAATTGAACCATAAATACTTGCATTTCAATATTTGTCTGTTGATAGTTAATACCTCCAACAGCCCCCTCTCTTTCTAAATTAATTTCATCATGTGTGAAAGTAAAAAGAATATTCCAGAATAAAATTTTGCAACATAGCCTGCAGGGTTTTAAACCAATGAAACTGGTTGCTGGGATTCCACCTTTTAAATTTTTGATCCTTGAATTTCACGAATAGATGGATAGGTGCCTGATGGCTGTCACAGACATAAAGGGCCAATGCACCTCCTTCTGTGCTGCAAGATTCAACGACGGGCCTTGGGAGAAGGGAGGAAAGTTTAGTTTCATTGTCCATTAAGTTTTGAGGATTTTTTTGACACCAAAAAGGAACTGTACAGGAGCTGATGAATTTGTCCCAAGTTGGGCAAATCCGCTGGACAACATGATAATATCCGAGTTTTCCAGGAGTCGGATTCAGCCGGAAACAGTGGTTGGAAGAGGGAAAATACGGTCTGTGCAAGGCTGGATGCCATTCTCGTAGTTTGACCACTTGGAGGCAGTTCAGGAGTTGTGAGCATGTGGGGAAAAGTGCTGCGTGTCAACAGTGGGGGGATTCCTCCTGGAGACTGGGGAAATAATGTTGTAGAAGCAGGAAAGCCAAGCCGTTGCTGGAGACTCTCTGCCTTCAATTAGTTAAGGATGTACCTGCATTTGTGCCGGGAGGTAGGAGGTCTCCCGATTCTTTCTTGTCCATCATGCGGGAATACATTTACATGCCCCACATAAAATCTCAAAAGTAACAACCTTCTATCGCTGTTCTGCCGAAAAAGCTGAGCAATGGGCAGGACTCCGTTATACTGCAGGTTGCCCTCGGTCCAGCAATGGAGGATGCCTGACAAAATATTCTTTAGATAGATGCAGTCTCTTTCCAACATTGCAACTGGTCCAGTATATATATTTTTTCAGGTTTTTGAGCTAGCCTTCATGGTAACCGGTGTGTCAACTTCTGCTTCAGTGCTTTTGTAGCGTCAAGTCACCAACCTGATTCTTGTTTTGATCATCCAAAGCCAGTGTGTTTCAACGTGAAAGCAGTGATGATAGGGTCCTTTTAACCATGTGATGCAAACAAATTTAAAGCTTGGATCATGGTGCATTGAAGTTACTGAATAGAAGGGCAAGCCAGTAGGGGATGGTTAGAGGAAGCCGGATAGAAGAAGGTTCCTTTCGAGCACTAATACCAGTACAGGTGGGTTGGCCTGAATGGTTGGCTTGTGTGCTGTTAAGTTCTGTGATCTGTTCCACCCTTAACTTTAAAGTTGTTTGGAATATTCAAGAGGCAGTTTTATAAAAACACGGGGACATGTGGTTGCCGAGCCATCTCCATGAATGGGAGAGCAGATCAGGCATTTGAATGGATTGACCATTGGTTTTAGCTCTGATGCACAGTTCCCGGACGCAAGGTGTCACTAATAGTCTATATTATTTAACTGATGTCCAAGTGAAATCTGACTGACTTCATAACTCAGATAAGGACTTATTTTGAGCAGAAGCTCCTAGCACATCTTTGAGTTGAAAGATAGCCTTGACCAATTAACTTTCCTTTTCACTGTCTCTGCTTTTATTTAGACTGAGAAGGAGAAGCTGACTTGGAGGGATCGAACCCCAGCCTACATAACAAATATTGTTGCTGTTCTATTTATGGTATGAATGAGTAAATCCTGATATTGTGTATTGCAGATAATTAAGGTTTATTTATGGGTCCTTGTAAAATTGCACACGTGAGTTGAGATGTTATTCAAAATGGTACAGAGGCTACTTGGCCATTGTGCTAGCTCCTTCAGAGTTTATCCGATTAATCCAGCTCCCCTGTTCTTCACGTACCTGCAATTGTTTCCTCTTTTTGTGTTATCCAATTTCCTTTCTGAAAGTTGCGATTGCATCTGCCTCTACCACTCGCATCACATCAAACCAAGTTCTCCTCATTTTGGTTCTGAATTTTGCCAATTATCTGAAATCTGTCCTTCACCGTTACTGATCCTTTAATGGAAATGCTTTATTCCTATTTCCACCATCAAAACCCTGCATGATTTAGAATGCTGAAATGTACAGCAACAGCCAGGAGAGTACAAAACATTTCAGTGCTTCAATCAGGTACTATTTGGACTTGATTTAGTGCTGGTCCTGTCCACCATGATAGTTAGTGATCCTGACCACCATGATAATTAGAGTGCTAGTTCTGTCCTTCAAGATGTAACGGAAAAGAAATCCAAGCATTGGGACGTTGCTATTCAGCAGCACTTTGACACTTTTTTGGCCTTGCCTGGTAACACCGCTGAGGTCACACTTGCATAATGTCCTGCACTGACCAGCGTAACACGCCTGTGCACGAAGAATCCTCTCTGATTGGGACGCCATTTTTAGATGCTTCCCCAAACTCGGTCACCCCAGTGTGGCCTCCAGACCCCCCACTGCACCCCCACTTCTTAAGGGCATCAATCCCTGGCACCTTGGCACTGCCAGGCCAGCAGCCAAACTGGTAGTAACAAGGTGCCCAGGTGTCGGTAGGAGTACCATCCTGCCCAGAGCCCGACCACCCAGAGGTTTCTAATGGCCCAGGAGACCCCCCAGGTGCCATTACGCCTAGTCCACATTTGTGTGGACCCATGGTAAACAGGGCCCTGGCAAGGTCTCCTGGGCATGGCCATTAGTTCCCGGGCCCCGGGAGAATCTGGCACAGACATATTTAAGTGAGCCTAAAGCTCAATATGTTAATTGCGACTTCTCGCGTGATTCCATGAAATCTCATGAGACTTTTCGAGTCGGCCTCATCTTGTCACTGAGTCAGGTGCGATAAGGCCATGAAATCGCACCCAATATTGCGTGGAGAAGTAGTATTTACAATCCTTACTGAAAAGTAAGGGTGTAGAATATAACCATAGAAAACTAGTAAAGCAAAATCAAAAAACAATATTCGAATAATCTTGAGTGATAAGCAGGGTAGCAGTCTACCCTTGACGAGCTTTGACGAAGAGTTATTGGACTCGAAACGAGTGATTTTCTCTCCCTACAGATGCTGCCAGACCTGCTGAGATTTTCCAGCATTTTCTTTTTGGTAGCTGTCTACCTTCTCCACAGACTCAGCACCATTAGGTTCGAGGCAAAGAGTGTGCCAGGCACTCTCAGCTTTCAGAAAATAGAGCAGTCTTTTCACTTCAGCAAACAGGAGAGAGAGTTCCTTTTCACTTCCAAGTTCTAAACACTTCTGTTTTCTCAAAGCATCATGCAGGGAACCAATCACTGACTGTTGTCAGGTAGAACACTGTCCCTGGCCAACCCATCGTTTTCCAGTTAACCAATCGAACCGACTCCCTCCAAAGCTAGTTCCTAAGATCCACCCGGTGCCGAGAAGCCTGGTTTCTCCTCAAGTACAAACTTGGGTGACTCGGAAAACAGGCTGCTTCGACTTAAAGGCACATCCTGATTTATGGGTCCACGGACTAAAAGTAATAAAATAAAAGGAAATAAATAGGAAGCGCTCTTAGATTTGAATGTCATTTTTATGTTCTTACTTACATGAGCATAACATCCCTGCTGACATCTGATCTGTCACCAAGAGCATTTTCCTTCACTCCTCCACCCTCTCCATTTTCCACATACATCTCCTGCCATCTTACTACGGAAGCCACCACTATACATTTTTATGTGACCTCCTGGCTGAACTTGTCCAATGCCTCCCTGTTTTCTACCATTTCATAAGCAAGTCATCCAGTTCTCTGCATACAGAATCCTCACCTGGCCACATCCCAATGACTCTTTCCTGGCTTTGCGTCAAAGTCTGAGCATCAACCTTCAGATTCTCATTTTCACCTTTTTTTAAAACTACAAGACAGCCTCTTCCAATCCGTCTTCTGTGATTTGTTCCAACCCAAAATTGCTATCTCCGATCGAATACCCTGTAAAATTCTCTTTTGTGTTTTTTAAATATTGTTAGTAATTTGCCTAGCTGCTAACCTTCCTACTTCAAAAATAAAATGAAACATACTCAAATACTTGATGAAATTTCAGAATAAGGTGCAATTTGGTCTGTATTCTCGGGAAGTTAAAGGTTTTATTTTCTATTGTACAAGATTTAATTCTGAATGTCAGATAAGTTCAGCACTTCCTGTGGTTAATATAAATGTATTCACAATGCCGGTACACACAGCAACTCGACCTCGTCTCTAGTATTTGTTACCACATGTCTGTGTCACTTGATGATTTTTATCATGTTGTACTGAGGAGCAACGGCTTAATCAAAAAGTATCTGTTTTCCCAGATTGGCCTGACATTTGCTATCGTGTTTGGAGTGATCATGTACAGAATCTCCATTGCAGCTGCCATGGCCGTTAGTTCTGACACATATGCCAAAGCCAATTCCAGAGTCATTGTCACGGCTACTGCTGTTATCATCAATCTGGTGGTCATTCTCATCCTGGATGAAGTCTATGGCTCCATTGCCAGATGGCTGACCATAATCGGTAAGGACGGAACTAACAATGTTACTCTTGGTTGGCCAGGCTAAACTTGGAGGACTTTAGATACTGTACTAAGTATTTCAGATAAACACTTTTCAAATGGGGTGTAGTGGTTTCTAAACTGATTGACTGGAAGCAGAGAAGTTTAAAGAATTGTGCTGGCCATTCAGCTTGATGTATTTGTGCTTGCATTTTCCTACTGGAGCACTTCAATTGTATTCTCCGTTCTCCAAAGCCTAGTATCATCTGGTACGAATAAATTGCCTGTCAGAAATATTGCGTTCTTCAATTCCATTCGTCCACACTATCAGACTTCAATAGTTTCATGATCTCTCCTTCCACATTTGGTTGGTGCTCTCCAGGCTTCATGTTGCAACAATTTTCGTTTGCTCCCCTCCCCTCACACACCCTACTCCCCTGTTCCTGCAAGTCACAGCTCTGTGGGGATCATGGATACAAAAGTGTTGGACCAGTTATTTACATGTCAAAGTTTGAATATCTGTGCAAACTCATTTCTGTGCTCTGTCTCGTTACATTAACACAGCATCTGCTAAACAAAGGTAAAAAGTACGGAGAAAATAGTCTAATTTGCTTTCCACTGCCTCATTTTCAAACAATCCATTTGATACAGACAGATGATTTGTTACTGAACAAGTTATTTTAATGCATTCATCATGTTAATGTTTACACCAGATATAAAGCATTGTCATTTTGTTACAGTCTCTAATTAAATGTGCAGTCACTTGATATTTAAAAATTGTTCTGCCTTTGGCTTATTATGATTTAGGTATTTAAAAAAAATATATATACAAAGTCAATATATACAAAACCTGACCGATTGTCATTGGCTTGGCACCTCTTGTATTTTCTCTATTCCCCCAACCCCCCCACCCGACCCCAGTGTGGTTGTGTTCGGCCTTGGTAACGAGAATGTGCCCGAGATAAATGGTCCCACAATCATTGCTCTTCCCTTCTTATTTCCCCACTGTCAGCTGTTCTTCAAGTTGTATTTTCTTCTTTCCTTTTATCTTTTCATGAGGGTGTGGGCATTGCTGGCAATGCCAGCACATGTTGCCCTTCAACTAAGTGGCTTGTTAGCCCATTTCTGAGGGCAATAAAGAGTCAAATGCATTGCTGTGGGTCTGGAGTCACTTGTAGGCCTGACCAGGTGATGCTGGCAGATTTCCTTCCCTAAAGGGAAACCGATGGGTTTTCACAAGCTCGATGAGAGCCAACATGGTCATTATTGCTAAGCCTAGTGTTGTGATTCCAGATTTAATTGAATTAAAATTCCAGCAGATGCTATGGTGAGATTTGAACACATGTTCCCAGGGCATTAGCCTGACTCCAGATGATTGGCCCAGTGGCATTGCCACTACACTGCTGCCTTCCCCTAGTACCTGTTCACAGGTAACCTGGAATTGAGAGAGCAATCCCGATGTTCCCTTACCCAGCGTTTTCCCTTGAAGGCTTCAGCTGATGGTTAATTGGCTTGATTGGATTCTGAGGTCAATTGAGGTCAGTTGCTGTTTGAACAGCTTTTACATTGCCAGGTACTTGTAGGTTTTAGGTTCCAAGTCTTGATGGAGACGTTTCCATTTCTTTCTTTTAATACACCATGACACTTTAAAGTATGATAGATGCTCTCAAAATATCTGTATGAATAAACAAGTCTCGAAGAGTAACCAGCCATTTTAATTGGATCAGTTAAAAGGCCATTAGATCCAAACTAACCTGTTCTCTTTAGACTTCAACAAATTATATTTATAGAGCACATTTAAAGAAACTAAAATGTGGGCGGCACAGTAGCACTGTGGTTAGCAATGTTGCTTCATCGCTCCAGGGTCCCAGGTTCGATTCCCGGTTTGGATCACTGTCTGTGCGGAGTCTGCACGTTCTCCCCGTGTCTGCGTGGGTTTCCTCTGGGTGCTCCGGTTTCCTCTCACAGCCCAAAGATGTGCAGGTTAGGTGGATTGGCCATGATAAATTGCCCTTAGTGTCCAAAAAAAAAGGTTACTGGGTGACGGGGATAGGGTGCTCTGTCCAAGAGCTGGTGCCTACTCGATGGGCCGAATGGCCTCCTTCTGCACTGTAAATACTATGATCCCACATTTCTCAGAGGTGTCATCAAACAATTTAAGTCTGGGCCAGGCGAGCTAACCGGACTGGTGACCACACTTCGGGTCAGGGTTTGGTTGGAATCGGCCCTGGCAGCTGATGGACAGTCACCAATCCACCTAACCTGCACATCTTTGGGCTGTGGGAGGAAACCGGAGCACCCGGAGGAAACCCACGCACACACTGGGAGAATGTGCAGACTCCGCACAGACAGTGACCCAAGCCGGGAATCGAACCTGGGACCCTGGAGCGATGAAGCAACAGTGCTAACCACAGTGCTACTGTGCCGCCCACATTTTAGTTTCTTTAAATGTGCTCTATAAATATGGACTAATGGAAATAGAGGCTGTGAATGAGGCCAGAATTTGAGATCATAGAAATCTCAGTATGTTTGTAGGAGGAAGTTTGGGGAAAGGCCGTGGAGGCATTTTAACACCAAGGATAAGAACTTTATTTGTAAAGCATCCCTAGACTGAGAACCAGTGAAGGTTAGTGAACACGGATGATTGGTGAATGAGACTTATGCAATTTACCGGCTGCATCCTGCGGGACAGGGTAAATGCCGTGAGAGGCCTCTTCTGGGATTCCCGATGGTCGTGACGTCCTGCATAATCTTAACGAGGACTCAGGAAATGTCGCTATCTGGATCCCACCCACAATGTGCAAGATCCAGACTCTCTCAGTTAAGAACTTAACAGCTCATTTAACCGTGCCTACACCAGATCTAACCAGCTCCCGGGATCTATCGGCCTTGCTAAAGAGACCCCAGTCGGGCACCGTTTAGTACTGGCCACCACAAATGTGGATGAGGCGGAACGGCACCTGGAGAGGGGTGTTTCTCAGGCCATTGGAGACCCCTAGATGGTCCGTGACGGCGCGGTGGCACCCTGGCTCTCTCCCTGGCATCACCTTGTCAGTGTCAGGCTAGCACCTTGGCACTGCCACTCTGGTGCTGCCAAGGTGCCCATATGGTATTGAAATGCTGGCAGGGGCAGTGCCAGGATGCTTGGGTAGCAGTGCCAGGGTGGCACTGCCAAGGGCCAGGACATGAGGTGGGCCATGCTCATGAAAGGGGGGAGGACGGTGGGCATGAAGGGTTGAGGGGGTTGAAGTGCAAGTATGAAGGGGCCTCCGAAAGGCTGGGAGGGAAGGCCTGAAAATGGGTGTGGCCCTCAGCAATCCCATAGTGGGATGTCTCTTCACTTAGGGGGTGGGGTAATGCCCATGTGTGTGGGGGGTGACATTGCCCATGGGTGCGGGGCGGCGTGGGGGACCCTTTAACTTGGATCAGTTCACCCTCTCAAAATGGTGCCACGGTCTCTTGAGGAACCGGTGGGACAAGTGAGTTCAGTTCCCTGTTGCTGAAAAATTTCAGTGTGGGCTAAACCGGAGAGAAACTCCAAGGCCCCAAAAAATGACCAAGTTGTTAAATAGCGGTGTTGTTCTCACCGCTGGGAGACACCCGAAGGGACACCTTTCTGTGAGTTCAGATATGGGCAGGACAGTTCTGGATAAACTAAAGTTTATGGAGACTGGCCAGGATATCACTGGAATAGTTTGTGTGCGAAATGTTGCTGTAATTCTTTTACTCGCATACTGTTATGATTCCATTTGTGTTTTATCCCCACTACAGAGATTCCCAAAACCGATAAAAGCTTTGAAGAAAAATTAATTTTTAAGGCTTTTCTGCTGAAGTTTGTGAACGCCTACAGCCCTATCTTCTATGTTGCATTTTTCAAAGGCAGGTGAGTGAAGTGGGTACAACGTTTGTATAAACCACTGCCTGATGAAAGCGAGCAAGAATTAAGTGACCATGAAATCCCAATATAGTCAGCATGGTTTGACAGCACCTTCCCAAACTCTCTCCTCCACCCACCTTGATGGACAAGGGTGGGAGGTGGGTGCCGTCACCTGCAAGTTCCCCTCAGTTACGCGCCAGCCTGACTTTGAAATATTTGTATTCCTTTTAGTAGGTTAAAGCCCTGGACTCCCCAAGTGCACTGTGCTGTATCTTCACACTGACTGCTTGGTTCAAGAAGGTTCTCAAGGAAAATAATTCTGGCCTTGTTAGTGACACCCCCATGCGATAGGTGGATGGTGTTGCTGGTGGAGATGAAGAGCAATTTATAATGGGCATTTAAACTAATACTCACCGTTTGATCTGATGTTTATTTGACATTTTGGGTGAGATCTGGTGGAAAGGTAGGGGCAGCAGGACGGGACTGTGGTTAGCAATGCTACTCGCACAGCAGCAGGGACCCGGTTCAATTCTGGCCTCGGGTGATGGCCAAGGTCGCAGGCTGGTTTCTCCACCAAGGAGCTCCGCTCGTCGGAACTCGGGTAATGAGGGATCTCCAAGGCCCCTGACGCCACACTTTCCCCCCGCCCTTGCCCCAATGCACTATGGGAGGGCACCCCCCCCAACCTGATTGCAAGCGCACAAAATGACAGTTTGGTGCCTTGGCAGTGCCAGGCTGGTACCCAGGTGTCCCTGCCAAGATGACGGTGCTTGGGTCATATTAGATCTCACGGGGTTTTGCGAGCTGGGTAGATCCCGAGAGCGGGAACCCCTGGCTTTTATCGGCCACGCTGCGCCGCGGCGAGCGGCTTTTCCGGCGCATTAAGACCATTGGATTGTGCTCTTTATCTTTACATTGTAAAAACGGAATCATCCCAAATATTATTTGCTTCTAGGTTCGCAGGTCGACCTGGGAAATACACCTACATCTTTCATGATATGAGAATGGAAGAGGCAAGTGAATTTCTTTTCAAATATAAATAAAGGTTAAAACAGGTCTTTAAATCAAAGAAATAACCCACTCTTTTCCTGTTTCTTGTCCAGTGCGCGCCTGGAGGCTGCTTGATGGAACTCTGCATTCAACTGAGTATCATCATGTTGGGCAAACAACTGATTCAGAACAACCTATTTGAAATTGGCGTTCCGTAAGCATTTAATTATATACTGGATAGACTAGCGAAGGATGTAAGATTGTGGATAAATTGCATGAAAGGAGGTTCTTTTTCTTTTTCTTTGCTAACTTTTTTTTTCTTCTCCTGTTTTGGAGTCTGCCATTGCAGGCCTCGTGTACAATGACAGGTTAGGTAGCCAACCTGTTCTCCGGCCTTAGCCAGTGTCACTCAGAAATAAAACACCTGAAGGTGCACGAGACATACCACCAGATGACTCGCCTTGATATTTTGTGACATTTGCTTCCTGTCTCTCACCAATAAAAGGTGGTAATCAGGATGTCCCCACCGGAAGACTGTATTGGTCACACAAACACCTTCCAATGCACCTTAGAATGGCAAATTGTTGCTCGAACATACTGCACCAGCAAAATGCAACCTGCTCCCCAATCTTCAACTCTCCCATCTCCAACTTTCCAAGAGCTAACGGGGTGGCAGTTGGTCTTGGCAAAAGCTCCTAACTGGCATTTTGTCAGTGGCGTCCTGTTATACTCCTTGCCTCGTGTATTCTGTTCCGTTGATGGGCCTGACTGTTTGCTCCGTCCGAGTGTATGTAATGGGAGGTGTGACCCTGTCCATTGTGCACAACCGCCCAAGTTGTGTTCCTCCTCCAATATGCTGACGGTAGTATGTTCATTACAGCTTTTAGCATGTTTTATACCATGTGTTGTGGTCTCAATTAAATGTCTTTTGTATTTTATAAAGTTGCCATGAGACTAGAGTACAGATTCTGTGTGGAATGCAATGCAAGAAGGAGATTTGATACCACATGACCAACAGTTCAGCAAGCTGGTATCAATAATTTCTTATCATTTTAATACTTGGTTAAAATGGTCAAAATAGAACATGCAATTAAGAGCCTCGCTATATGGTGTATAATTCATTTGCAGAGTTCATTATAATTCATTTACCACACATGAATTATTGAAACAGCATCGGTGATGTTTCAAATATTCCACAGTCCATTATCGTATCCCATCAATTTGTATCAATGCTTTTCTAGGGAGGGAAGAAATCCTCTTGTATAAGATAGCTATGGCAGCACCAATCCAGGTGCAGCTTCAGATCCATGGATGTATCAAGGGGCTGTCTGGGAGCATTCCTGACTACCCTGGTTATTTTGTTCAGTGGGACCTACAATCTGGTGAGAACAGACTTTGGTCCCGAACTGGGCCTTTTTCGGCCGCAAGTGTATACCAAGGAATTGGCTACTGAAGAATTGACTGCAATTTATATGTAGCCCATTGTCTCTTGTCTGAAAAATGGGACAAGTTGCCTCTTTTCCTTTGATCCCATCTGGTTCTTGGTCTGGGAATAGGAAGGTGCCACCTTCCATGAGTTAGGTGTGAATTGCTGAATTCACAGAACTCCTGTCCTGACTATGTAAGTATCTAGGATTTGTGATTGTGTGGGGTAGTGTCAGTGACAGATGCACCACCTTGCTAAACCTGTGACCCAAACCGGATAGGAAGGATTCCCCTTCTGCTAATGAAAAGCTTTGTTTGGTCTTTTTCTTTTGGGTTTTATTGAACTGCTCAGTAGTTTTGTTTGGAGTGGGCGTTTTGTTGTGAAACTGGTTAAAAAGAGTCACAGAGCATCATTGTAAACATTAGTGGATTTAACATCCGCCCATCTCATCTGAGCAATCTTGTCTCCTTGTGCATGTTGTTTCAACTCTCTTAGCTTGCTAAACGCACTGATCTGGCCCAGCCAGTTCCTGTGATATCATCAGCACTTGCAATTAAATCAGGATACTTTGAATAAGAAAAATACTTAACCTAAATAACTTAAATTATTCCTCACCACTTCATCGTCCACATACCAATGTGTGGGTCACCATCCAGACATAGCAAAACCGCAAGGTACCAGCTAGCCAAATAGATTCCTTGTGCTTGAGTGCATCATTCCTGGAAGCCATGAGAAAAAGCTAAAACCCACTGACCTCGTGCTGCAACCCAGCTCCGAGAATATTGCAGCATAGAAGGAGACAACTCCATGAATTATGCTTGTGTCAATTAATAGTAATAATAATAATCGCTTATTGCCACAAGTAGGCTTCAATGAAGTTACTGTGAAAAGCCCCTAGTCGCCACATTCCGGCGCCAGTTCGGGGAGGCCGGTACGGGAATTGAACCCGCGCTGCTGGCCTGCCTTGGTCTGCTTTAAAAGTCAGCTATTTAGCCACTGTGCTAAACCAGCCCCTGCATTGTTCTGCATGGTTTGAAAAAACGATCTGTTTAGTCCCACTCCCCTACTCTTTTTTTTTTTTAATTTATTTTTTCCCCCCCACAATCCTATATGTTTCCTTTTTAAAGTATGTACCAATTCCCTCTTGAAATTTGCTACTGAATCCACTGTCATGATATACATCAGCATATCATGGTGCAATCACACACACACTGATGGACATACAGTAGGACCAACCAGCATACACAACATCGCAGCCAATCACCATTGAGAGCACACACACTATAAAGAGGGGATACCAGAGTTCCTGCTCATCCTAGCAGCAGCCAGCTCAGAGCACAGAGCTCACAGCCTGCCTCTCAGACATTCACCATGTGCTGAGTGCCTCACCTAGATAGTGATAGGACAGGTCCACAGATAAGCTGGTACTGCACGTACCCAAGCTTACAGTATGTTATTACAGTTGAGTTGTTAATAAAATAGAGTTACACCATCTCCAGCCGTGTTGGCCTGTTTGTAGACCAGAACACCCAACACGACATCCACTGTCACTGTTCTTTCAGACGGTGTATTCAAGACCATAACCGCAATAATATGAAAATTCTCTTCATCTCCCCTCTGGTTCTTTTGCCAATTATCTGAAATCTGTCCTTGGTTGCTGACTCTCCAGTGGGGAGAAAGCCTTTCCCCTGATATATTCTCTCAAACTCTTTCATCATTCCGGGCATGCCAACTCTCAAGGAGAGAATCCCAGCTTCCCGAGTTTCTCGACATGACTGGTGTCATGGGTGTAATATCCTGACAGACGGGCGACCATCAGATGGATTAACAAATGAACGATTTATTAAAGTAAGGAACTACAGAAAGTAAGATAAAAGCTTTTGTGTTCCAAGACTCCAACCTCCCAACGGACTGGGAACTTGGGCTCAGCACCCAGGGTTCACGCGCTCTGGCCCTATGTGCTGATTGGACACATGACCCACCAGTGACCCGCTCCCTTAAAACGGCATGCTAACATAATAGGCTAAAAACCTACCAAATGTGCTTATCTAAAAGTTGGCTACATGGTGTAATGTGTTTTTTATGAAGCTTTTTCATTATAGTTTGCCAGCTGAAGATGATTTATGGTTTGCTGTTCCCCAAGTCCGTTCTGTCAAACAAACTTGTATAACCTTTTGTACATTTGGGCAAATTCATGACTATGCTCAGGTTGTATGTCACAGAATTACCTGGCTGAGATAATGGTTTTCTTATTTTTTAATAAATTTTAGAGTACCCAATTATTTCTTTCCAATTAAGGGCCAATTTATACATAGCCAATCCACCTAACCTACACATCTTTGAGTTGTGGAGGACAAACCCATGCAAGCATGGGGGAGAATGTGCAAACTCCACATGGACAGTAACCCAGGGCAGGGATCGAACCCCAATCCTCAGGCGCCATAGGTAGCAGTGCTACCGTGCTGCCCCTAAGATGATGGCTTTCCTACTTTTTTTTTCTTGGAACTTAGTTCAAATTCCACATACAAATTCACTCTATCCTTGCTCTTTTTTAAAATCTGACTGGCGTCAACTATGGCTCAGTGGTAGAACGTGCCTCGGTGCAGGTTCAAATCCTGCCTGGCCAGGTGGTCAGCGTTTCAGTAAGGGAGCATTTCAGGAACAGTGATCATAATTCAGCAAGTTTTAACGTATTGTTGGATAAAGATGAGATAAATCCTCGGGTGAAGGTGCTAAATTGAGGGAAGGCTAATTACAACAATATTCGACAGAAACTGAAGAATCTAGATTGGAGGCGGATGTTATCTGGCATGTGGGAGACTTTCAAACGTCAGATGATAGGAATTCAGGACTGGCATGTTCCTGTGAGGAAGAAGGATAAGTACGGCAAGTTTCGGGAACCTTGGATAACGAGGGATATTGAGAGCCCAGCCCAAAAGAAAAAGGAAGCATATGTAAGGGCTAGAAGGTTGGGAACAGATGAAGTCCATGAGGAATATAAGGAAAGTAGGAAGGAACTGAAGTTAGAAATCAGGAGGGCGAAAAGGGATCATGAACGGCCATTGGTGAACAGGATTAAGGACCATCCAAAGGCTTTTTACATGTATATAAAGAGAAAGAGGGTAGCCAGGGATAGGGTTGGCCCACTCGAGGACAGGGGAGGGAATCTATACGTGAAACCAGAGGAAATGGGCAAAGGACCGAATGAGTTCTTTGCATCAATATTCACCAAAGAGAAGGGTGTGCTGAGGGATCTGGCGCAGACACAGGTGAACATGGCCGAGGCCCTCATGAGCTTGGTCCAGTCACAGAGGACCACTGCTGAGAGCGCTCTCACCATGGTGCAGACAATGGAGGGCCTCGAGGATTGGCAATGCCAGATGATCGAGAGGCTTCTGGAACTTGTGCCAGCTGCCCCTGCATCCTTTTGGGGTACTCTTCGGTTCCCCTCCCACATCCTGATGGGCAACCAGGTCTTGAGCCCGAATGGTGGCCCTCTTTTGTGGCAGGCTCCAGTCTGCGTTGGCCTTGATGCAGCTGGCTACGTCTGCTCGCCTCATCTGTGACCGTCAGGATGACCGCCATCTCCGCAGGATCAATCCCAAAATGAATCTTTTACTTGGTAGGATGTGGAGAAGGAGAGAGACCAACAGTCAGGTCATTCACCTTAGGACCTCAAAAACCCTTCTCCCAACCCCTTGTCCTCATGATACTGGCAACTGACCACCTATCACTGTGTCCGGTACCCGCTGCCTGGCCCGTGATCCTCAGCCATTGCCATTGAGGGAGGCTTCCCATGACCCAAACGAGACAGATGCAGCTGAGAGTGATGACCAAATGGTTGTGGTGGCCTGACTCAGTGAACTATGAGGGGACACCAGATCGAACGATCAACAAGGGGACAAATAACCATCCATTTGGGACACCCCGACATTTTATTGCTGTCATGTCAAAACACTCAATGCAGCTGGGCTGCCAAAGCTTACTCTTTAAGCTGACAGGGAGTCAGTGTTGCAACTCTCCCTTGCCCTCAAAATGACTGTCTCGTCTTCTGAGTGCCATCCAGCGACCACTTGTGCTGGCAACCTTCACTCTGCACATCCACACCCGCCAGTAGAACAGGAGCCCCGAGACCCCAATGACTTCCCACAGCATCTGGGAGGTTGTGCTAAGCATTCTTCCACTCATCCAGATAATTACTCTTTGGCCACAAGAGGACCCCAAATGGTGAGCTCCTGCCGTATTAGGGTTTGCCAGCTGGCCCTACGCTGCTGAAGCTCCTCAAGTACAGACTCGCTGTTTGGGCATCTAAGAACATAAGAACATAAGAACTAGGAACAGGAGTAGGCCATCTGGCCCCTCGAGCCTGCTCCGCCATTCAGTGAGATCATTTCTGATGTTTTGTGGACTCCGCTTCACTTTCCGGCCCGAGCACCATAACCCTTAATCCCTTTATTCTTCCAAAAAACTATCTATCTTTATCTTAAAAACATTTAATGAAGGAGCCTCAACTGCTTCACTGGGCAAGGAATTGCATAGATTCACAACCCTTTGGGTGAAGAAGTTCCTCCTAAACTCAGTCCTAAATCTACTTCCCCTTATATTGAGGCTATGCCCCCTAGTTCTGCTTTCACTGGCCAGTGGAAACAACCTGCCTGCATCTATCCTATCTATTCCCTTCATAATTTTATATGTTTCTATAAGATCCACCCGCATCCTTCTAAATTCCAACGAGTACAGTCACAGTCTACTCAACCTCTCCTCGTAATCCAACCCCTTCAGCTCTGGGATTAACCTAGTGAATCTCCTCTGCACACCCTCCAGCGCCAAAACTGAACACAATACTCCAGGTGTGGCCTCGCTAACGCCTTATACAATTGCAGCATAACCTCCCTAGTCTTAAACTCCATCCCTCCAGCAATGAAGGACAAAACTCCATTTGCCTTCTTAATTACCTGTTGCACTGTAAACCAACATTTTGCGACTCATGCACTAGCACACCCAGGTCTCTTTGCACAGCGGCGTGTTTTAATATTTTATCATTTAAATAATCCCTTTTGCTATTATTCCAACCAAAATGGATAACCTCACATTTGTCAACACTGTATTCCATCTGCCAGACCCTAGCCCATTCACTTAAACTATCCAAATCCCTCTGGTATCCTCTGCACTTTTCGCTTTACCACTCATCTTAGTGTCGTCTGCAAACGTGGACACATTGCCCTTGGTCCCCAACTCCAAATCATCTATGTAAATTGTGAACAGTTGTGGGCCCAACACTGATCCCTGAGGGACACCACTAGCTACTGATTGCCAACCAGAGAAACACATATTAATCCCCACTCTTTGCTTTCTATTAATTAACCAATCCTGTATCCATGCTACTACTTTACCCTTAATGCCATGCATCTTTATCTTGTACAACAACCTTTTGTGTGGCGCCTTGTCAAAAGCTTTCTGGAAATCCAGATATACCACATCCATTGGCTCCCCGTTATCTACTGCACTGGTAATGTCCTCAAACAATTCCACTAAATTAGTTCGGCACGACCTGCCCTTTATGAATCCATGCTGCGTCTGCCCAAAGGTTGCAGGACATCCAGACCAGAAACGATTCTCTCTGACAGAACATCTGGGGTGGGATTCTCGACCATCCGTCGGGTCGGAGAATCGCCGGGGGGCGGCTTGAATCCCAAATTCTCCGGCGCCGGGGATTTGGCGAGGGGCAGAAACGCGCCGCGCCGGTTGGGGGCCTTTGGCAGCGCCCCCCCCGGCGATTCTCCGGCCCGCGATGGGCCGAGTGGCCGCCCGTTTTCGGCCAGTCCCTCCGGATTATGTTACGACCGGTATTTGCCGGCGGGACCTGGCTCCTCGGGCGGGGGTGGGGGGGTGTAAGATCTGGCCCCGGGGGATGCCCCCATGGTGGCCTGGCCCGCGATCGGAGCCTACCGATGCGGGCCTGTGCCGTGGGGGCACTCTATTCCTCCGTGCCGGCTGGTGTAACAGTCCATGATGGCCGGTGCGGAGATGAACCCCCACTGCGCATGCACTGGGATGACGCCAGCACACGATGGCACTCCTGTGCATGCGCCAACTCGCACCGGCCAGCGGAGGCCCTTCAGTGCCGGTTGGCGTGACCCCAAGCCCCTTCCGCGCCGGCCGGCGGGGCGCAAACCACTCCGGTGGCGCCCTAGCCCCTGAAGGTGCAGAGGATTCCGCACCTTTGGGGCGGCCCGACTCCGGAGTGGTTCACGCCACTCCTTCCCGCCGGAGTTGCCCACCCTGCTCGTTCGCGGAGAAACCCGCCCCTGATCTTTTGAGCAGGCACTTCAGAGTTCATGGACAACGAATTGTTATCGCAAACAACAAAGCTAATCCTTCCTTTGAGATGGCCTTTAGCTGTCAAACTGGAGGCTTCACAATCGGGTGTGAATCGGAATGTAAACAACTGAGTAATGAGGGATAACAGAAGTCACACTGCAACATAGACACCACAGAGCCTATTGAAGTGTCCAAGGAGTCTGAAATGGCCTTCAGGAGACCAGCTGAGCGTGGCTCTGTCCTGTGAGAGTTTAGTAGAACAGGTGGGCTGCAGCTGTGATTTGCCCTGTTATGGGCATTCCCAAGACAAAAAGATGACTTTAATGCTTCACATACCCAAATCTTACCGCCCCCCTCCAGCCTCCCAACTTCCTTTAAAGACCCCCACCCTGGCCAGCAGCTCGTGTCCTTGAGCTGCCCGGGGTAAGGGGAGGTGGCTACTCACCACCTTGTTGTCCTTGGCACCCGGTCCCTGTTTTTGTAGAGCTTTACTAAATGCCGCCCGCGTGACTTCCCGCTGCGGGTCGTGGGTGACTCCCGCCTGCTGCTGCATTTCCACTTTAATCTCGCTAACGAGACACAAATTAATGCAAAAGAAGTTTGATCGCATTCTCGGCCTTTCTGGGCGAGAGACCATAATCACGGCAGAAGGAGGGGGCCGGGAGAATTGGAAAGTGTTTGGCGGCTGGCACAAATCCCATTTTGGAATCCCCCCCCCCCCCCGCGGCGCAAAGTTAAATAAAGTCCCTGGGGAGTGAGGGGGCGGGGGAGGTGGTACCTTCCCCAGGTACTGGTGTGCCACTTTTGGGTGGGGGGGTGGATGTGTGTAGTGGGTGGCGGTGACAGCCCTGATGCTGGGGGAGAGGGTGGGGGGGGGCCCTGTTGCTTGTGCAGGGAGCTTGCAGTGTCTGTAGGATGGGGAGTGGGGGGGACGAACTTGAAAAATGCCACCAACCCAATCTCTGTGGAACCAGCATTGTGCCTCTATCAGGCCCCACCCAGTCCCGCCAACGTGATAATAGAACATTACAGCGCAGTACAGGCCCTTCGGCCCTCGATGTTACGCCGACCTGTGAAACCACTCTAAAGCCCATCTACACTATTCCCTTATCGTCCACATGTCTATCCAATGACCATTTGAATGTCCTTAGTGTTGGCGAGTCCAGTACTGTTACAGGCAGGGCATTCCACGCCCTTACTACTCTCTGAGTAAAGAACCTACCTCTGACATCTGTCTTATATCTATCTCCCCTCAATTTAAAGCAATGTCCTCTCGTGCTAGACATCACCATGTGACAGCACAAACTACGGCCCAGATGTTCTGTGCACGAGTGCAAAGTTCTACCCACAGTCTACAAAGTCTCAGGGATTTTTAAAAATGTTATTCTTTCATGGGTTGTGGGCAAAGCCAGCATCTATTGCCCAAAGCTAATTTCCCTTGAACCATTTAAGAGTCAATCACATTGTTGTGGGCACCGGAGCAATAGATCAGAAGGTGAAAAAATTGAGGAAGAACAAGGAAATAGGGCCAGTATGGCTCTGAGGAAGAGCAGACAGGGAGATGTTGCTGAAAACAGCGGGACTGGTGCCCTGAAGTGCATATGTTTTAACGC
This sequence comes from Scyliorhinus torazame, assembly GCF_047496885.1. NCBI lineage: Eukaryota > Metazoa > Chordata > Chondrichthyes > Carcharhiniformes > Scyliorhinidae > Scyliorhinus > Scyliorhinus torazame. Next base: position 261,599,003 of record NC_092716.1, read on the forward strand.
AAGAAATATAACAGATAAGGCAGATGAACTTAGAGCTTTGATTAGTACTTGGAACTATGATGGTGTTGCCATTACAGAGACCTGGTTGAGGGAAGGACAGGATTGGCAGCTAAACATTCCAGGATTTTGGTGGTTCAGGCGGGATAGAGGGGGAGGTAAAAGTGCGGAGGAGTTGCGCTACTGGTTAGGGAGAATATCACAGCTGTACTGCGGGAGGACACCTCCGAGGGCAGTGAGGCTATATGGGTAGAGATCAGGGATAAGAAGGGTGCAGTCACAATGTTGGGGATTTACTACAGGCCACCCAACAGCCAGAGGGAGATAGAGGAACAGATAGGTAGACAGATTTTGGAAAGGAGAAAAGTAACAGGGTTGTTGTGATGGGAGACTTTAACTTCGCCAATATTGACTGGGACTCACTTAGTGCTAGGGGCTTGGACGGGGCAGAGTTTGTAAGGAGCATCCAGGAGGGCTTCTTAAAACAATATGTAGATAGTTCAACTAGGGAAGGGGCTGTACTGGACCTGGTATTGGGGAATGAGCCAGGCCAGGTGGTAGAAGTTTAAGTAGGGGAGCATTTCGGGAACAGTGACCACAATTCAGTAAGTTTTTAAGTGCTGGTGGACAAGGATAAGAGTGGTCCTCGGGTGAATGTGCTAAATTGGGGGAAGGCTAATTATAACAATATCAGGCGGGAACTGAAGAACCTAGATTGGGAGCAGATGTTTGAGGATAAATCAACATCTGACATGTGGGAGGCTTTCAAATGTCAGTTGAAAGGAATTCAGGACCGGCATGTTCCTGTGAGGAAGAAGGATAAATATGGCAAATTTCACGATCCTTGGATAACGAGGGATATTGTAGGCCTCGTCAAAAAGCAAAAGGAAGCATTTGTCAGGGCTAGAAGGCTGGGAACAGACGAAGCCTGTGTGGAATATAAGGAAAGTAGGAAGGAACTTAAGCAAGGAGTCAGGAGAGCTAAAAGGGGTCACGAAAGGTCTTTGGCAAATAGGGTTAAGGAAAATTCCAAGGCTTTTTCCACGTACATAAAAAGCAAGAGGGTAGCCAGGGAAAGGATTGGCCCACTGAAGGATAGGCAAGGGAATCTATGTGTGGAGCCAGAGGAAATGGGCGAGGTACTAAATGAATACTTTGCATCAGTATTCACCAAAGAGAAGGAATTGGTGGTGTTGAGTCTGGCGAAGGGTGTGTAGATAGCCTGGGTCACATTGAGATCCAAAAAGACGAGGTGTTGGGCATCTTGAAAAATATTAAGGTGGATAAGTCCCCAGGGCCTAATGGGATCAGCTCCAGAATGCTGAAGGAGGCAAGAGAGGAAATTGCTGAGGCTTTGACAGAAATCTTTGGATCCTCACTATCTTCAGGTGATGTCCTGGAGAACTGGAGAATAGCCAATGTTATTCCTTTGTTTAAGAAGGGTAGCAAGGATAATCCAGGGAACAACAGGCTGGTGAACCTTGGGTCAGTGGTAGGGAAATGACTGGAGAGAATTCTTCGAGACAGGATCTACTCCCATTTGGAAGCAAGGGGTCGTATTAGCGAGGGGTAGCACGGGTTTGTGAAAGGGAGGTCGTGTCTCACTAACTTGATAGAGTTTTTTGAGGAGGTCACAAGATGATTGATGCAGGTAGGGCAGTGGATGTTGTCTATATGGACTTCAGGAAGGCCTTTGACAAGGTCCCTCATGGCAGACTGGTACAAAAGGTGAAGTCACACGGGATCAGAGGTGAGCTGGCTAGGTGGATACAGAACTGGCTAGGCCATAGAAGGCAGAGAGTAACAATGAAAGGGTGCTTTTCTGATTGGAGGGCTGTGACTAGTGGTGTTCCGCAGGGATCAGTGCTGGGACCTTTGCTGTTCGTAGTATATATAAATGATTTGGAGGAAAATGTAACTGGTCTGATTAGTAAGTTTGCAGACGACACAAAGGTTGGTGGAATTGCGGATAGCGATGAGGACTGTCGGAGGATACAGCAGGATTTGGATCGTTCGGAGACTTGGGTGGAGAAATGGCAGATGGAGTTTAATTCGGACAAATGTGAGGTAATGCATTTTGGAAGGTCTAATGCAGGTAGGGAATATACAGTGAATGGTAGAACCCTCAAGAGTATTGACAGTCAGAGAGATCTTGGTGTGCAGGTCCACAGGTCAGTGAAAGGGGCAACACAGGTGGAGAAGGTAGTCAAGAAGGCATACGGCATGCTTGCCTTCATTGGCTGGGGCATTGAGTATAAAAATTGGCAAGTCATGTTGCAGCTGTATAGAACCCTAGTTAGGCCACACTTGGAGTATAGTGTTCAATTCTACCAGAAGGATGTGGAGGCTTTAGAGAGGGTGCAGAAGAGATTTACCAGGATGTTGCCTGGTATGGAGGGCATTAGCTATGAAGAGAGGTTGAATAAACTTGGTTTGTTCTCACTGGAACAAAGAAGGTTGAGGGGCGACCTGATGGAGGTCTACAAAATTATGAGGGGCATAGATAGAGTGGATAGTCAGAGACTTTTTCCCAGGGTAGAGGGGTCAATTACTAGGGGGCATAGGTTTAAGGTGCGAGGGGCAAGGTTTAGAGGAGATGTGCGAGGCAAGTTTTTTTTTTTTTTTTTTTTTAACGCAGAGGGTAGTGGGTGCCTGGAACTCTCTACCGGAGGAGGTGGTGGAAGCAGGGACGATAGTGACGTGTAAGGGGCATCTTGACAAATACGTGAATAGGATGGGAATAGAGGGATACGGACCCAGGAAGTGTAGAAGATTTTAGTTTAGACGGGCAGCATGGCCGGCGCAGGCTTGGAGGGCCGAAGGGCCTGTTCCTGTGCTGTACATTTCTTTGTTCTTTGTTGTGGGTCTGGAGTCGCATGTAGGCCAGACCAGGTAAGGACAGCAGATTTCTGTCCCTAAATGGCAATAGTGAACCAGAAGGGTTTATGGCGATTGTGACAATGGTCACCTCTACTGAGACTAGCTTTTTAAAAGTTCCATCAGCGTCCCTGGTGGGATTTGAATCTGGCACTAACTGCAGCTTCTCGTCCTTCTCCAGCGGGATTTGTCACTGTGCTCTGGATTC